>NW_027043672.1:0-55244 GCF_036013475.1 Columba livia | reverse complement strand
GAAAGAAGTAAGAAAGAAAAAAGAAAGAAGAAAGAAAGAAGAAGGAAAGAAGAGAGAAAAATAAAGAAAGAAAGAAGAAAGAAAGAAAGAAGTAAGAAAGAAAAAAGAAAGATACTAAGAAGAAAGAGAGAAGAAAGAAAGAAGAAAGAAAGAAGAAAGAAAGAAGTAAGAAAGAAGAAAGAAACAAGAAAGAAAGAAGAAAGAAATAAGAAAGAAGAAAGAAACAAGAAAGAAAGAAAGACGTAAGAAAGAAGAAAGAAAGAAGAAAGAAAGAAGAAAGAAAGAAAGAAAGAAGAAAGAAGAAAGAAAGAAAGAAGGAAGAAAGAAAGAAGAAAGAAAGAAGAAAGAAAGAAAGAAAGAAAGAATGAAAGAAAGAAGAAAGAAGAGAGAAAGAAAGAAGAAAGAAAGAAGTAAGAAAGAAGAAAGAAACAAAGAAGAATGAAAGAAGAAAGAAAGAATGAAGAATGAAAGAAAAAAGAAACAAGAAAGAAAGAAGAAAGAAAGAAAGAAAGAAGAAAGAAAGAAGAAAGGAAGAAGAAAGGAAGAAAGAAGAAAGAAAGAAGAAAGAAATACAGAAGTAAGAAAGAAAGAAGAAAGAAAGAAGAAAGAAGAAAGAAAGAAGAAAGAAAGAAGAAAGAAAGAAGAAATAAGAAAGAAGAAAGAAGAAAGAAAGAAGAAAGAAAGAAGAAAGAAAGAAAGAAAGAAAGAAAGAAAGAAATAAAGAAAGAAAGAAAGAAAGAAAGAAAGGAGAAAGAAAGAAGAAGGAAAGAAGAAAGGAAGAAATAAGAAAGAAAGAAAGAAGAAAGAAAGAAGAAAGAAAGAAGTAAGAAAGAAAGAAGTAAGAAATAAGTAAGAAAGAATCAAGAAAGAAAGAAGAAAGAAAGAAAAAAGAAAGAAGAAAGAAAGAAGAAAGAAAGAAAAAAGAAACTAGGAAGAAAGAAAGAAGAAAGAAGGAAAGAAGAAAGAAAGAAGAAAGAAAGAATAGAGAAAGAAAGAAAGAAGAAAGAAAGAAGAAGGAAAGAAAGAAGAAAGAAAGAAGAATGAAAGAAGAAAGAAAGACTAAAGAATGAGAGAATAAAGAAAGAAGAAAGAAAGAAGAAAGAAAGAAAGAAGAAAGAAAGAAGAAAGAAAGAAGAAAGGAAGAAGAAATAAAGAAAGAAATAAGAAAGGAAGAAGAAAGAAAGACATAAGAAAATATGAAGTATGAAAGAAGTAAGAAAGAATTAAGAAAGAAGTAAGAAAGAAGAAAGAAAGAAGAAAAAAAGAAGAAAGAAAGAAGGAAGAAAGAAAGAAGAAAGAAAGAAGAAAGAAAAAAAGAAAAAAAGAAGTAAGAAAGAAGTAAGAAAGAAGTAAGAAAGAAGAAAGAAAGAAGAAAGAAAGAAGAAGGAAAGAAGAGAGAATCATAAAGAGAGAAAGATTAAAGAACGAAAGAAGATAGAAAGAAAGAAGAAAGAAAGAAGTAAGAAAGAAAGAAGAAAGAAAGAAGAAAGAAAGAAAGAAAGAAAGAAAGAAGAAAGAAAGAGGAAAAAAGAAGAAAGAAAGAAGAAAGAAAGAAAGAAGAAAGAAAGAAGAAAACAAGAAAGAAGAATGAAAGAAGAAAGAAAGAAGAAAGAAAGCAAGAAGAAAGAAAGAAGAAAGAAAGAAGAAAGAAGAAAGAAAGAGGAAAGAAGAATGAAATAAGAAAGAAAGAAGAAAGAAAGAAGAAAGAAAGAAAGAAGTAAGAAAGAAGAAAGAAAGAAGTAAGAAAGAGGTAAGAAAGAAAGAAGAAAGAAAGAAATAAAGAAGAAAGAATGAAGAAAGAAAGAAGAAAGAGAGAAGAAAGAAACAAGACAGAAGTAAGAAAGAAAGAAGTAATAAACAAAGAAGAAAGAAGAAAGAAAGAAGAAAGAAAGAAGAAAGAAAGAAGAAAGAAAGAAAGAAGAAAGAAAGAAGAAAAAAGAAAGAAAGAAGAAAGAAAGAAGAAGAAAGAAAGAAGAAAGAAAGAAATAAGAAAGAAAGAAAGAAGAAAGAAAGAAAGAAGAAAGAAAGAAGAAAGAAAGAAGTAAGAAAGAAAGAAGAAAGAAAGAAGGAAGAAAAAAGGAATAAGAAGGAAGAAAGAAAGAAGAAAGAAAGAAGAAAGAAAGAAGAAATAAAGAAGAACGAAAGAAGAAAGAAAGAAAGAAGAAAGAATGTAGAAAGAAAGAAAGAAGAAAGAAAGAAGGAATAAGAAAGACAGAAAAAAGAAAGAAAGAAGAAAGAAAGAAGAAAAAAGAAAGAAGGAAGAAAGAATGAAAGAAAGAAAGAAGAAAGAAAGAAAGAATAAATAAGAAAGAAGAAAGAAAGAAGAATGAAAGAAGAAAGAAAGAAGAAAGAAAGAAGAAAGATAGTAGAAAGAAATAAGAAAGAAAGGAGAAAGAAAGAAAAAAGAAAGAAAGAAATAAGAAAGAAAGAAAGAAGAAAGAAAGAAAGAAGAAAGAAGAAAGAAAGAAGAAAGAAAGAAGGAAGAAAAAAGGAAGAAGGAAGGAAGAAAGAAAGAAGAAAGAAAGAAGAAAGAAAGAAGAAATAAAGAAGAACGAAAGAAGAAAGAAAGAAAGAAGAAAGAAGAAAAAAGAAAGAAGGAAGAAAGAACGAAAGAAAGAAAGAAGAAAGAAAGGAGAAAGAAAGAAAGAATAAAGAAGAAAGAAAGAAGAAAGAAAGAAGAATGAAAGAAGGAATAAAGAAGAAAGAAAGAAGATAGAAGAAAGAAAGAAGAAAGAAAGAAGAAAGAAAGAAAAAAGAAAGAAAGAAAGAATAAAGAAGAAAGAAAGAAGAAAGAAAGAACGAAGAAAGAAAGAAGAAAGAAGAAGGAAAGAAGAAATAAAGTAGGAAGAAAGAAAGAAGAAAGAAAGAAAGAAGAAAGAAAGAAGAAAGAAAGAAGAATAAAGAAGAAAGAAAGAAGAAAGAAAAAAAGAAAAAAGTAAGAAAGAAAGATGAAAGAAGAAAGAAAGAAGAAAGAAAGACGAAAGAAGAAAGAAAGAACAAAGAAAGAAGAAAGAAAGAAAAAAGAAATAAAGAAGACAGAAAAAAAGAAGAAAGAAAGAAGAAAGAAACAAGAAAGAAAGAAGGAAGGAAGGAAGAAAGAAAGAAAGAAAGAAGAAAGAAAGAAAGAAAGAAACAAGAAAGAAAGAAGGAAGGAAGAAAGAAAGAAAGAAAGAAAGAAGAAAGAAAGAAGAAAATAAGATAGAAGAATGAAAGAAGAAAGAAAAAAGAAAGAAAGAAGAAAGAAAGAAAGAATAAAGAAAGAAAGAAAGAAGAAAGAAAGAAAGAATAAAGAAAGAAGTAAGAAAGAAGTAAGAAAGAAGTAAGAAAGAAAGAAGAAAGAAACAAGAAAGAAAGAAGGAAGGAAGGAAGAAAGAAAGAAAGAAAGAAAGAAAGAAGAAAGAAAGAAAGAAAGAAAGAAGGAAGAAAGAAAGAAGAAATAAAGAAGAAAGTAAGAAGTAAGAAAGAAGTAAGAAAGAAGTAAAAAAGAAGAAAGAAAGAAGTAAGAAAGAGGAAAGAAAGAAGAAAGAAAGAAGAGAGAAAGATGAAAGAAGAAAGAAAGAAGAAAGAAAGAAAGAAGAAACAAAGAAGAAAGAAAGAAAGAAGAAAAAAAGAAGAAAAAAAGAAGAAAGAAGAAAGAAAGAAGAAAGAAAGAAAGAACAAAGAAAGAAATAAGAAAGAAAGAAGAAAGAAAGTAGAAAGAAACAAGAAAGAAAGAAGGAATGAAGGAAGAAAGAAAGAAAGAAAGAAAGAAGAAAGAAAGAAAGTAAAGAAAGAATCAAGAAAGAAAGAAAGAGAAATAAAGAAGAAAGAAAGAAGAAAAAAAGAAGAAAAAAGAAGAAAGAAGAAAGAAAGAAGAAAGAAAGAAAGAATAAAGAAAGAAGTAAGAAAGAAATAAGAAAGAAAGAAGAAAGAAAGTAGAAAGAAAAAAGAAAGAAAGAAGGAATGAAGGAAGAAAGAAAGAAAGAAAGAAGAAAGAAAGAAAGTAAAGAAAGAAGGAAGAAGGAAAGAAAGAAGAAATAAAGAAGAAAGAAAGAAGTAAGAAAGAAGTAAGAAAGAAGTAAAAAAGAAGTAAGAAAGAAGTAAGAAAGAAGAAAGAAAGAAGAAAGAAAGAAGAGAGAAAGAAGAAAGAAGAAAGAAAGAGAAAAGAAAGAAAGAAAGAAGAAACAAAGAAGAAAGAAAGAAGAAAAAAAGAAGAAAAAAAGAAGAAAGAAGAAAGAAAGAAGAAAGAAAGAAAGAATAAAGAAAGAAGTAAGAAAGAAGTAAGAAAGAAAGAAGAAAGAAAGTATTAAGAAACAAGAAAGAAAGAAGGAATGAAGGAAGAAAGAAAGAAGAAAGAAAGAAAGTAAAGAAAGAAGGAATAAAGTAAGAAAGAAGAAATAAAGAAGAAAGAAAGAAGAAAGAAAGAAGAAAGAAGAAAGAAAGAAAGAAGAAAGAATGAAAGAAGAAAGGAAGAAGAAAGAAAGAAAGAAGAAAGAAAGTAGAAAGGAACAAGAAAGAAAGAAGGAATGAAGGAAGAAAGAAAGAAAGAAAGAAAGAAGAAAGAAAGAAAGTAAAGAAAGAAGGAAGAAGGAAAGAAAGAAGAAATAAAGAAGAAAGAAAGAAGTAAGAAAGAAGTAAGAAAGAAGTAAAAAAGAAGTAAGAAAGAAGTAAGAAAGAAAGGAGAAAGAAAGTAGAAAGAAACAAGAAAGAAAGAAGGAATGAAGGAAGAAAGAAAGAAGAAAGAAAGAAAGTAAAGAAAGAAGGAATAAAGAAAGAAAGAAGAAATAAAGAAGAAAGAAAGAAGAAAGAAAGAAGAAAGAAGAAAGAAAGAAAGAAGAAAGAATGAAAGAAGAAAGGAAGAAGAAAGAAAGAAAAAAGAAAGAAAGATGAAAGAAAGAAATAAGAAAGAAAGAAAGAAGAAAGAAAGAAAGAAGAAAGAAAGAAGAAAGAAAGAAGTAAGAAAGAAAGAAGAAAGAAAGAAAGAAGAAAGAAAGAAGAAAGAAAGAAGAAAGAAAGAAAGAAGAAAGAATGAAAGAAGAAAGAAAGAGGAAAGAAAGAAGAAAGAAAGAAAAAAAGAAAGAAGAAAGAAAGAAATAATAAATAAAGAAAGAAGAAAGAAAGAAAGAAGAAAGAAAGAAGAAAGAAAGAAAGAAGACAGACAGTAGAAAGAAAGAAAGAAGAAAGAAAGAAAGAAGAAAGAAAGAAAGAAGAAGGAAAGAAGAAAGAAAGAATGAAGAAAGAAAGAAGAAAGAAAGAATGAAGAAAGAAAGAAGAAAGAACGTATAAAGAATGAAGAAAGAAAGAAGAAAGAAAGAAGAAAGAATGAAGAAAGAAAGAAGAAAGAAAGAAAGAAGAAAGAAAGAAAGAAGAAAGAAAGAAAGTACAAAGAAAAAAGAAAGAAAGAAGAAAGAAGAAAGAAAGAAAGGAGAAAGAAAGAAAGGAGAAAGAAAGAAGGAAAGAAGAAAGAAGGAAGAAAAAAGAAAGAAAAAGAAAGAAAGAAGAAAGAAAGAAGAAAGAAAGAAATAAGAAAGAAAGAAAGAAAGAAGAAAGAAAGAAGAAAGAAAGAATTAAGAAAGAAGTAAGAAAGAAGAAAGAATGAAGGAAGAAAGAAAGAAGAAAGAAAGAAGAAAGAAAGAAAAAAGAATTAAGAAAGAAGTAAGAAAGAAGGAAGAATGAAGGAAGAAAGAAAGAAGAAAGAAAGAAGAAAGAAAGAAAGAAAGAAAGAAGAAGAAAGAAAGAAGAAAGAAAGAAAGAAGAAAGAAAGAAAGAAGAAAGAAAGAAGAAAGAAAGAAGTAAGAAAGAAAGAAGAAAGAAAGAAGGAAGAAAAAAGGAAGAAAGAAGGAAGAAAGAAAGAAGAAAGAAAGAAGAAAAAAAGAAGAAATAAAGAAGAACGAAGGAAGAAAGAAAGAAAGAAGAAAGAAAGTAGAAAGAAAGATAGAAGAAAGAAAGAAATAAGAATGAAGGAAAAAAGAAAGAAGAAAGAAAGAAGAAAAAAGAAAGAAGGAAGAAAGAAAGTAAAGAAAGAAGGAAGAAAGAAAGAAAGAAAGAAGAAATAAAGAAGAAAGAAAGAAGTAAGAAAGAAGTAGGAAAGAAGTAAAAAAGAAGTAAGAAAGAAGTAAGAAAGAAATAAGAAGGAAAGAAGAAAGAAAGAAGAAAGAAAGAAGAAAGAAAGAAGAAAGAAGAAAGAAAGAAAGAAGAAAGAAGAAAGAAAGAAGAAAGAAAGAAACAAGAAAGAAAGAAGAAAGAAAGAAAGAAGTAAGAAAGGAAGAAAGAAGAAAGAAAGAAGAAAGAAGAAAGAAAGAAGAAAGAAGAAAGAAAGAAAGAAGAAAGAAGAAAGAAAGAAGAAAGAAAGAAGAAAGGAAGAAGAAAGAAGTAAGAAAGAAAGAAGTAAGAAAGAAGTAAGGAAGAAGTAAGAAAGAAGAAAGAAAGAAGAAAAAAAGAAGAAAGAAAGGAGGAAGAAAGAAAGAAGAGAAACAGTAGTAAGAAAGAAGTAAGAAACGAGTAAGAAAGAAGTAAGAAAGAAGAAAGAAAGAAGAAAGAAAGAACAAGGAAAGAAGAGAGAAAAATAAAGAAAGAAAGAAGAAAGAAAGAAGAAAGAAAAGAAAGAAGAAAGAAAGAAAGAAGAAAGAAAGAAGAAAGAAAGAAGAAAAAAGAAAGAAGAAAGAAAGAAAAAAGAAAGAAGGAAAGAAAAGAAAGAAAGAAAGAAGAAAGAAAGAAAGAAGATAGAAAGAAGAAAGAAAGAATTAAGAAAGAAGTAAGAAAGAAGGAAGAATGAAGGAAGAAAGAAAGAAGAAAGAAGAAAGAAAGAAAGAAAGAAAGAAGAAGAAAGAAAGAAGAAAGAAAGAAAGAAGAAAGAAATAAAGAAGAAAGAAAGAAGAAAGAAAGAAGTAAGAAAAAAGGAAGAAAGAAGGAAGAAAGAAAGAAGAAAGAAAGAAGAAAAAAAGAAGAAATAAAGAAGAACGAAAGAAGAAAGAAAGAAAGAAGAAAGAAAGAAAGAAGAAAGAAAGAATGAAGAAATAAGAAAGAAGGAAAAAAGAAAGAAAGAAGAAAGAAAGAAGAAAAAAGAAGAAGGAAGAAAGAAAGAAAGAAAGAAGAAAGAAAGAAAGAATAAAGAAGAAAGAAAGGAGAAAGAAAGAAGAATGAAAGAAGAAACAAAGAAGAAAGAAAGAAGAAAGAAAGAAGAAATATAGAAGAAAGAAAGAAGATAGAAAGAAGAAAGAAAGAAAAAAGAAAGAAAGAAAGAATAAAGAAGAAAGAAAGAAGAAAGAAAGAACGAAGAAAGAAAGAAGAAAGAAGAAAGAAAGAAGAAATAAAGAAGGAAGAAAGAAAGAAGAAAGAAAGGAAGAAGAAAGAAAGAAGAAAGAAAGAAGAAGAAAGAAGAAAGAAAGAAGAAAGAAAGAAGAAGAAAGAAGAAAGAAAGAAGAAAGAAAGAAGAAAGAAAGACGAAAGAAGAAAGAAAGAACAAAGAAAGAAAAAAGAAAGAAAGGAGACAGAAAGAAAGAAGAAAGAAACAAGAAAGAATGAAGGAAGGAAGGAAGAAAGAAAGAAAGAAAGGAAGAAGAAAAAAAGAAAGAAAAGTAAGAAGGAAGAAAGAAAGAATGAAGAAAGAAAGAAGGAAGAAAGAGGATAGAAAGAAGAAAGAAGGAAAGAAAGAAGAAAGAAGAAAGAAATGAAGAAGAAAGAAAGAAAGAATTAAGAAAGAAGAAAGAAAGAAAGAATGAAAGAGGAAAGAAAGAATAAAGAATGAAATAAGAAAGAAAGAAGAAAGAAAGAAGAAAGAAAGAAGAAAGAAAGAAGAAAGAAAGAAGAAAGAAAGAAGAAAGAAAGAAGAAAGAAAGAAGAAAGAAAGAAAGAATAATGAAAGAAGAAAGAAAGTAAGAAAAAAGAAAGAAGAAAGAAAGAAGAAAGAAAGAAGGAAAGAAAAGAAAGAAAGAATGAATAAAGAAAGAAAGAAAGAAGAAAGAAAGAAGTAAGAAAGAAGTAAGAAAGAAGTAAGAAAGAAGGAAAGAAGAAAGAAAGAAGAAAGAAATAAGAAAGAAAGAAAGAAGAAAGAAAGAAGAAAGAAAGAAGAAAAAAGAAAGAAGAAAGAAAGAAAAAAGAAAGAAGGAAAGAAAAGAAAGAAAGAAAGAAAGAAAGAAAGAAGAAAGAAAGAAAGAAAGAAGTAAGAAAGAAGTAAGAAAGAAGTAAGAAAGAAGTAAGAAATAAGAAAGAAAGAAGAAAAGAAGAAGAAAGAAAGGAGGAAGAGAGAAAGAAGACAGAAAGAAGAAAGAAAGAAGAAAGAAAGAAAGAAGAAAGAAAGAAGAAAAAAGAAAGAAAGAAGAAAGAAAGAAGAAGAAAGAAAGAAGAAAGAAAGAAATAAGAAAGAAAGAAAGAAGAAAGAAAGAAAGAAGAAAGAAAGAGGAAAGAAAGAAGTAAGAAAGAAAGAAGAAAGAAAGAAGAAAGAAAGAAGGAAGAAAAAAGGAAGAAAGAAGGAAGAAAGAAAGAAGAAAGAAAGAAGAAAGAAAGAAGAAATAAAGAAGAACGAAAGAAGAAAGAAAGAAAGAAGAATGAAAGAAGAAAAAAGAAAGAAAGAAGAAAGAAAGAAAGAAGAAAGAAAGAAGAAAGAAAGAATAAAGAAAGAAAGAATAAAGAAAGAAGTAAGAAAGAAGTAAGAAAGAAAGAAGAAAGAAACAAGAACGAAAGAAGGAAGGAAGGAAGAAAGAAAGAAAGAAAGAAGAAAGAAAGAAAGAAAGAAATAAAGAAGGAAGAAAGAAAGAAGAAATAAAGAAGAAAGAAAGAAGAAAGAAAGAAGAAAGAAGAAAGAAAGAAAGAAGAAAGAAGAAAGAAAGAAGAAAGAAAGAAGAAAGGAAGAAGAAAGAAGTAAGAAAGAAAGAAGTAAGAAAGAAGTAAGGAAGAAGTAAGAAAGAAGAAAGAAAGAAGAAAAAAAGAAGAAAGAAAGGAGGAAGAAAGAAAGAAGAGAAACAGTAGTAAGAAAGAAGTAAGAAACGAGTAAGAAAGAAGTAAGAAAGAAGAAAGAAAGAAGAAAGAAAGAACAAGGAAAGAAGAGAGAAAAATAAAGAAAGAAAGAAGAAAGAAAGAAGAAAGAAAGAAAGAAGAAAGAAAGAAAGAAGAAAGAAAGAAGAAAGAAAGAAGAAAAAAGAAAGAAGAAAGAAAGAAAAAAGAAAGAAGGAAAGAAAAGAAAGAAAGAAAGAAGAAAGAAAGAAAGAAAGAAGTAAGAAAGAAGTAAGAAAGAAGTAAGAAAGAAGTAAGAAATAAGAAAGAAAAAGAAAAGAAGAAGAAAGAAAGGAGGAAGAGAGAAAGAAGACAGAAAGAAGAAAGAAAGAAGAAAGAAAGAAAGAAAGAAGAAAAAAGAAAGAAAGAAGAAAGAAAGAACAAGGAAAGAAAGAAGAAAGAAAGAAATAAGAAAGAAAGAAAGAAGAAAGAAAGAAAGAAGAAAGAAAGAGGAAAGAAAGAAGTAAGAAAGAAAGAAGAAAGAAAGAAGAAAGAAAGAAGGAAGAAAAAAAAAAGAAAGAAGGAAGAAAGAAAGAAGAAAGAAAGAAGAAAGAAAGAAGAAATAAAGAAGTACGAAAGAAGAAAGAAAGAAAGAAGAATTAAAGAAGAAAAAAGAAAGAAAGAAGAAAGAAAGAAAGAAGAAAGAAAGAAGAAAGAAAGAATAAAGAAAGAAAGAATAAAGAAAGAAGTAAGAAAGAAGTAAGAAAGAAAGAAGAAAGAAAGAAGAAAGAAACAAGAACGAAAGAAGGAAGGAAGGAAGAAAGAAAGAAAGAAAGAAGAAAGAAAGAAAGAAAGAAATAAAGAAGGAAGAAAGAAAGAAGAAATAAAGAAGAAAGAAAGAAGAAAGAAAGAAGAAAGAAGAAAGAAAGGAAGAAGAAACAAAGAAGAAAGAAAGAAAGAAGAAAAAAAGAAAAAAAGAAGAAAGAAGAAAGAAAGAGGAAAGAAATAAAGAAGAAAGAAAGAAAGAAAGAAGAAAGAAAGAATGAAGAAAGAAAGAAGAAAGAAAGAATGAAGAAAGAAAGAAAGAAGAAACAAAGAAGAAAGAAAGAAAGAAGAAAGAAAGAAGAAGGAAAGAAGAAAGAAGAAAGAAAGAAAGAAGAAAGAAAGAAGAAAGAAAGTAAGAAAGAAGAAAGAAAGAAAAAAGGGAGAAGAAAGAAAGAAAGAAGAAAGAAAGAAAGAAGAACGAAAGAAGAAAGAAAGAAGAAAGAAAGAAGAAAGAAAGAAGAAAGAAGAAAGAAGAAAGAAGAAAGAAAGAAGAAATAAAGAAAGAAGAAAGAAAGAAAGAAGAAAGAAAGAAGAAAGAAAGAATGAAGAAAGAAAGAAGAAAGAAAGAATGAAGAAAGAAAGAATGAAGAAAGAAAGAAGAAAGAAAGAAGGAAGAAAGTAGAAAGAAATAATAAAGAAAGAAGGAATGAAGGAAGAAAGAAAGAAAGAAAGAAAGAAGAAAGAAAGAAAGTAAAGAAAGAAGGAAGAAAGAAAGAAAGAAAGAAGAAATAAAGAAGAAAGAAAGAAGTAAGAAAGAAGTAGGAAAGAAGTAAAAAAGAAATAAGAAGGAAGTAAGAAAGAAATAAGAAGGAAAGAAGAAAGAAAGAAGAAAGAAAGAAGAAAGAAAGAAGAAAGAAGAAAGAAAGAAAGAAGAAAGAAATAAAGAAGAAAGAAAGAAGAAAGAAAGAAAGAAGTAAGAAAGGAAGAAAGAAGAAAGAAAGAAGAAAGAAGAAAGAAAGAAGAAAGAAAGAAAAAAGAAAGAAGAAAGAAGAAAGAAAGAAGAAAGAAAGAAAGAAGAAAGTAAGAAGAAAGAAAGAAGAAAGAGAGAAGAAAGAAAGAAAGAAGAAAGAAGAAAGAAAGAAGAAAGAAAGAAGAAAGGAAGAAGAAAGAAGTAAGAAAGAAAGAAGTAAGAAAGAAGTAAGAAAGAAGTAAGAAAGAAGTAAGAAAGAAGAAAGAAAGAAGAAAAAAAGAAGAAAGAAAGGAGGAAGAAAGAAAGAAGAGAAACAGTAGTAAGAAAGAAGTAAGAAACGAGTAAGAAAGAAGTAAGAAAGAAGAAAGAAAGAAGAAAGAAAGAACAAGGAAAGAAGAGAGAAAAATAAAGAAAGAAAGAAGAAAGAAAGAAAGAAGAAAGAAAGAAGAAAGAAAGAAGTAAGAAAGAAAGAAAGAAGAAAGAAAGAAAGAAGTACGAAAGAAGAAAGAAAGAAGAAAGAAAGAAGAAAAAAGAAGAAAGAAGAAAGAAAGAAATAAGAAATAAAGAAAGAAGAAAGAATAAAAGAAGAAAGAAAGAAGACAGACAGTAGAAAGAAAGAAAGAAAAAAAGAAAGAAGAAAGAAAGAAAGAAGAAAGAAAGAAGAAAGAAAGTATGAAGAAAGAAAGAAGAAAGAAAGAATGAAGAAAGAAAGAATGAAGAAAGAAAGAAGAAAGAACGAAGAAAGAATGAAGAAAGAAAGAAGAAAGAACGAAGAAAGAATGAGGAAAGAAAGAAGAAAGAAAGAAGAAAGAAAGAAGAAAGAAAGAAAGAATAAAGAAAGAAGTAAGAAAGAAAGAAGAAGGAAAGAAGAAAGAAAGAAGAAAGAAGAAAAAAAGAAAGAAGAAAGAAAGAAACAAGAAAGAAAGAAGAAAGAAAGAAGAAAGAAGAAAGAAAGAAAGAAGAGAGAAAGAAAGAAGAAAGAAAGAAAGAAGTAAGAAAGAAAGAAAGAAGAAAGAAAGAAGAAAGAAAGAAAAAAGAAAGAAGAAAGAAAGAAGAAAGAAAGAAGAAAGAAAGAAAGAAGAAAGTAAGAAGAAAGAAAGAAGAAAGAAAGAAGAAAGAAAGAAAGAAGAAAGAAGAAAGAAAGAAGAAAGAAAGAAGAAAGGAAGAAGAAAGAAGAAAGGAAGAAGAAAGAAGTAAGAAAGAATGAAGTAAGAAAGAAGTAAGAAAGAAGTAAGAAAGAAGAAAGAAAGAAGAAAAAAAGAAGAAAGAAAGGAGGAAGAAAGAAAGAAGAAAGAAAGAAGAGAAACACTAGTAAGAAAGAAGTAAGAAACGAGTAAAAAAGAAGTAAGAAAGAAGAAAGAAAGAAGAAAGAAAGAACAAGGAAAGAAGAGAGAAAAATAAAGAAAGAAAGAAGAAAGAAAGAAAGAAAGAAAGAAGAAAGAAAGAAAGAAGAAAGAAAGAAAGAAGTAAGAAAGAAGAAAGAATGAAGAAAGAAAGAAGAAAGAAAGAAGTAAGAATGAAGTAAGAAACAAGAAAGAAAGAAGAAATAAAGAAGAAAGAAAGAAGAAATAAGAAACAAAGAAAGAAGAAAGAAAGAAGAAATAAAGAAGGAAGACAGAAAGAAGTAAGAAAGAAGTAAGAAGGAAAGAAAGAAGAAGAGAGAAGAAAGAAGAAAGAAGAAAGAAGAAAGAAGAAAGAAGAAAGAAGAAAGAAGAAAGAAGAAAGAAGAAAGAAGAAAGAAGAAAGAAAGAAGAAAGAAAGAAGAAAGAAAGAAAAAAGAAAGAAGAAAGAAGAAAGAAAGAAGAAAGAAAGAAAGAAGAAAGTAAGAAGAAAGAAAGAAGAAAGAGAGAAGAAAGAAAGAAAGAAGAAAGAAGAAAGAAAGAAGAAAGAAAGAAGGAAGAAGAAAGAAGTAAGAAAGAAAGAAGTAAGAAAGAAGTAAGAAAGAAGTAAGAAAGAAGTAAGAAAGAAGTAAGAAAGAAGAAAGAAAGAAGAAAAAAAGAAGAAAGAAAGGAGGAATAAAGAAAGAAGAGAAACAGTAGTAAGAAAGAAGTAAGAAACGAGTAAGAAAGAAGTAAGAAAGAAGAAAGAAAGAAGAAAGAAAGAACAAGGAAAGAAGAGAGAAAAATAAAGAAAGAAAGAAGAAAGAAAGAAAGAAGAAAGAAAGAAGAAAGAAAGAAGTAAGAAAGAAAGAAAGAAGAAAGAAAGAAAGAAGAACGAAAGAAGAAAGAAAGAAGAAAGAAAGAAGAAAAAAAGAAGAAAGAAGAAAGAAAGAAATAAGAAATAAAGAAAGAAGAAAGAATAAAAGAAGAAAGAAAGAAGACAGACAGTAGAAAGAAAGAAAGAAAAAAAGAAAGAAGAAAGAAAGAAAGAAGAAAGAAAGAAGAAAGAAAGTATGAAGAAAGAAAGAAGAAAGAAAGAATGAAGAAAGAAAGAATGAAGAAAGAAAGAAGAAAGAACGAAGAAAGAATGAAGAAAGAAAGAAGAAAGAACGAAGAAAGAAAGAAGAAAGAAAGCAGACAGAAAGAAAGAAGTAAGAAGAAAGAATGAGGAAAGAAAGAAGAAAGAAAGAAGAAAGAAAGAAGAAATAAAGAAAGAAAGAAAGAAGAAAGAAAGAAGAAAGGAAGAAGAAAGAAAAAAGAAAAAAAGAAGTAAAAAAGAAATAAGAAACAAGTAAGAAAGAAGTAAGAAAGAAGAAAGAAAGAAGAAAGAAAGAAGAAGGAAAGAAGAGAGAAAAATAAAGAAAGAAAGAAGAAAGAAAGAAAGAAGTAAGAAAGAAAGAAGAAAGAAACTAAGAAGAAAGAAAGAAGAAAGAAAGAAAGAAGAAAGAAAGAAAGAAGAAAGAAGAAAGAAGGACGTAAGAAAGAAGAAACAAAGAAGAAAGAAGAAAGAAAGAAAGAAAGAAGAAAGAAGAAAGAAAGAAAGAAAGAAGTAAGAAAGAAGAAAGAAAGAAGAAAGAAAGAAGAAAGAAAGAAGAAAGAAAAAAGAAAGAAAGAAAGAAGAAAGAAAAAAAAATAAAGAAGAAAGAAAGAAGAAAGAAAAGAAGAAGAAAGAAAGAAGAAAGAAAGAAGAAAGAAAGAAGAAAAAAAAAGAAAGAAAGAAAGAAGAAAGAAAGAAAGAATAAAGAAGAAAGAAAGAAGAAAGGAAGAAGAAAGAAAGAAGAAAGAAAGAAGAAAGAAAGAAGAAAGAAAGAAGGAAGGAAGGAAGAAAGAAAGAAAGAAAGAAAGAAAGAAAGAAGAAAGAAAGAAAGAAAAGAAAGAAGGAAGAAAGAAAGAAAGAAGAAATAAAGAAGAAAGAAAGAATTAAGAAAGAAGTAGGAAAGAAGTAAAAAAGAAGTAAGAAAGAAGTAAGAAAGAAATAAGAAGGAAAGAAGAAAGAAAGAAGAAAGAAAGAAGAAAGAAGAAAGAAAGAAAGAAGAAAGAAAGAAAGAAGAAAAAAAGAAGAAAGAAAGAAAGAAGAAAGAAAGAAAGAAAGAAGTCAGAAAGAAAGAAAGAAGAAAGAAAGAAGAAAGAAAGAAAGAAGAAAGAAAGAACAAAGAAAGTAGAAAGATAGAAGAAAGAAAGAAATAAGAAAGAAAGTAGAAAGAAAGAAGAAAGGAAGAAGAAAGAAAGAAAGAAGAAAGAAAGAAGAAAGAAAGACAGAAGTAGGAAAGAAAGAAGAAAGAAATAAGAAAGAAGAAAGAAAGAAGAAAGAAAGAAAGAAGTAAGATAGAAGTAAGAAAGAAAGAAGAAAGTAAGAAGAAAGAAAGAAATAAAGAAGAAAGAAAGAAGAAGGAAAGAAGAAAGGAAAAAAAAGAAAGAAAGAAAGAGGAAAGAAAGAAGAAAGAAAGAAGAAAGAAAGAAGTAAGAAATATGTAAGAAAGAATCAAGAAAGGAAGAAGAAAGAAAGAAAAAAAAGGAAGAAAGAGAGAAAAAAGAAAGGAAGAAGAAAGAAAGAAGAAACAAAGAAGAAAGAAAGAAGAAAGAAAGAAGAAAGAAAGAAGAAAGAAAGAAAGAAGTAAGAAAGAAGAAAGAAAGAAGAAAGAAAGAAGAAAGAAAGACGTAAGAAAATATGAAGTAAGAAAGAAGTAAGAAAGAATTAAGAAAGAAGTAAGAAAGAAGTAAGAAAGAAGAAAGAGAGAAGAAAGAAAGAAGAAGGAAATAAGAGAGAATCATAAAGAGAGAAAGATTAAAGAAAGAAAGAAGATAGAAAGAAAGAAGAAAGAAAGAAGTAAGAAAGAAAGAAGAAAGAAAGAAGAAAGAAAGAAGAAAGAAAGAAGAAAGAAGAAAGAAAGGAAGAAGAAACAAAGAAGAAAGAAAGAAAGAAAAAAAAAGAAAAAAAGAAGAAAGAAGAAAGAAAGAGGAAAGAAATGAAGAAGAAAGAAAGAAAGAAGAAAGAAAGAATGAAGAAAGAAAGAAGAAAGAAAGAATGAAGAAAGAAAGAAAGAAGAAACAAAGAAGAAAGAAAGAAAGAAGAAAGAAAGAAGAAGGAAAGAAGAAAGAAGAAAGAAAGAAAGAAGAAAGAAAGAAGAAAGAAATTAAGAAAGAAGAAAGAAAGAAGAAAGGGAGAAGAAAGAAAGAAAGAAGAAAGAAAGAAAGAAGAACGAAAGAAGAAAGAAAGAAGAAAGAAAGAAGAAAGAAGAAAGAAAGAAATAAGAAATAAAGAAAGAAGAAAGAAAGAAAGAAGAAAGAAAGAAAGAATGAAGAAAGAAAGAAGAAAGAATGAAGAAAGAATGAAGAAAGAAAGAAGAAAGAACGAAGAAAGAATGAAGAAAGAAAGAAGAGAGAACGAAGAAAGAATGAGGAAAGAAAGAAGAAAGAAAGAAAGAAGAAAGAAAGAAGAAAGAAAGAAAGAATAAAGAAAGAAGTAAGAAAGAAAAAAAAAAGAAAGTAGAAAGAAATAATAAAGAAAGAAGGAATGAAGGAAGAAAGAAAGAAAGAAAGAAAGAAGAAAGAAAGAAAGTAAAGAAAGAAGTAAGAAAGAAAGAAAGAAAGAAGAAAGAAAGAAGAAAGAAAGAAACAAGAAAGAAAGAAGAAAGAAAGAAAGAAGTAAGAAAGGAAGAAAGAAGAAAGAAAGAAGAAAGAAGAAAGAAAGAAGAAAGAAAGAAAAAAGAAAGAAGAAAGAAGAAAGAAAGAAGAAAGAAAGAAAGAAGAAAGTAAGAAGAAAGAAAGAAGAAAGAAAGAAGAAAGAAAGAAAGAAGAAAGAAAGAAGAAAGAAAGAAGAAAGGAAGAAGAAAGAAGTAAGAAAGAAAGAAGTAAGAAAGAAGTAAGAAAGAAGTAAGAAAGAAGAAAGAAAGAAGAAAAAAAGAAGAAAGAAAGGAGGAAGAAAGAAAGAAGAGAAACAGTAGTAAGAAAGAAGTAAGAAACGAGTAAGAAAGAAGTAAGAAAGAAGAAAGAAAGAAGAAAGAAAGAACAAGGAAAGAAGAGAGAAAAATAAAGAAAGAAAGAAGAAAGAAAGAAGAAAGAAAGAAAGAAGAAAGAAAGAAAGAAGAAAGAAAGAAGAAAGAAAGAAGTAAGAAAGAAAGAAAGAAGAAAGAAAGAAAGAAGAACGAAAGAAGAAAGAAAGAAGAAAGAAAGAAGAAAAAAAGAAGAAAGAAGAAAGAAAGAAATAAGAAATAAAGAAAGAAGAAAGAATAAAAGAAGAAAGAAAGAAGACAGACAGTAGAAAGAAAGAAAGAAAAAAAGAAAGAAGAAAGAAAGAAAGAAGAAAGAAAGAAGAAAGAAAGTATGAAGAAAGAAAGAAGAAAGAAAGAATGAAGAAAGAAAGAATGAAGAAAGAAAGAAGAAAGAACGAAGAAAGAATGAAGAAAGAAAGATAAAGAACGAAGAAAGAATGAGGAAAGAGAGAAGAAAGAAAGAAGAAAGAAAGAAGAAAGAAAGAAAGAATAAAGAAAGAAGTAAGAAAGAAATAAGAAGGAAAGAAGAAAGAAAGAAGAAAGAAGAAAAAAAGAAAGAAGAAAGAAAGAAAGAAGAAAGAAAGAAGAAAGAAAGAAACAAGAAAGAAAGAAGAAAGAAAGAAGAAAGAAGAAAGAAAGAAAGAAGAAAGAAAGAAAGAAGAAAGAAAGAAAGAAGTAAGAAAGAAAGAAAGAAGAAAGAAAGAAGAAAGAAAGAAAGAAGAAAGAAAGAAGAAAGAAAGAAAAAAGAAACAAGAAAGAAAGAAGAAAGAAAGAAGAAAGAAGAAAGAAAGAAAGAAGAAAGAAGAAAGAAGAAAGAAAGAAAGAAGTAAGAAAGAAAGAAAGAAGAAAGAAAGAAGAAAGAAAGAAAGAAGTAAGAAAGAAAGAAAGAAGAAAGAAAGAAGAAAGAAAGAAAGAAGAAAGTAAGAAGAAAGAAAGAAGAAAGAAAGAAGAAAGAAAGAAAGAAGAAAGAAGAAAGAAAAAAGAAAGAAAGAAGAAAGGAAGAAGAAAGAAGTAAGAAAGAAAGAAGTAAGAAAGAAGTAAGAAAGAAGTAAGAAAGAAGAAAGAAAGAAGAAAAAAAGAAGAAAGAAAGGAGGAAGAAAGAAAGAAGAAAGAAAGAAGAGAAACACTAGTAAGAAAGAAGTAAGAAACGAGTAAAAAAGAAGTAAGAAAGAAGAAAGAAAGAAGAAAGAAAGAACAAGGAAAGAAGAGAGAAAAATAAAGAAAGAAAGAAGAAAGAAAGAAAGAAAGAAAGAAGAAAGAAAGAAAGAAGAAAGAAAGAAAGAAGTAAGAAAGAAGAAAGAATGAAGAAAGAAAGAAGAAAGAAAGAAGTAAGAATGAAGTAAGAAAGAAGAAAGAAAGAAGAAAGAAAGAAGAAAGAAAGAAGAAATAAGAAACAAAGAAAGAAGAAAGAAAGAAGAAATAAAGAAGGAAGAAAGAAAGAAGTAAGAAAGAAGTAAGAAGGAAAGAAAGAAGAAGAGAGAGAAGAAAGAAGAAAGAAGAAAGAAGAAAGAAGAAAGAAGAAAGAAGAAAGAAGAAAGAAGAAAGAAGAAAGAAGAAAGAAGAAAGAAGAAAGAAGAAAGAAAGAAGAAAGAAAGTAGAAAGAAAGAAAGAAGAAAGAAAGAAGAAAGAAAGAAAGAAGAATGAAAGAAGAAAGAAAAAAGAAAGAAAGAATAAAGAAAGAAAGAAGTAATAAAGAAGTAAGAAAGAGGATAGAAAGAAGAAAGAAGGAAAGAAAGAAGAAAGAAGAAAGAAATAAAGAAGAAAGAAAGAAAGAATTAAGAAAGAAGAAAGAAGAAAGAAAGAAGAAAGAAAGAAGAAAGAAAGAAAGAATGAAAGAGGAAAGAAAGAATAAGAATGAAATAAGAAAGAAAGAAGAAAGAAAGAAGAAGAAAGAAGAAAGAAAGAAGAAAGAAAGAAGAAAGAAAGAAGATAGAAAGAAGAAATAAAGAAGAAAGAAAGAAAGAATAATGAAAAAGAAAGAAAGAAGAAAAAGAAAGAAGAAAGAAAGAAGAAAGAAAGAAGGAAAGAAAAGAAAGAAAGAATGAAGAAAGAAAGAAAGAAAGAAGAAAGAAAGAAGTAAGAAAGAAGTAAGAAAGAAGTAAGAAAGAAGTAAGAAAGAAGGAAAGAAGAAAGAAAGAAGAAAGAAATAAGAAAGAAAGAAGAAGAAAGAAAGAAGAAAGAAAGAAGAAAAAAGAAAGAAGAAAGAAAGAAAAAAGAAAGAAGGAAAGAAAAGAAAGAAAGAAAGAAGAAAGAAAGATAGAAAGAAGTAAGAAAGAAGTAAGAAAGAAGTAAGAAAGAAGTAGAAAGAAGTAAGAAATAAGAAAGAGGAGAAGAAAAGAAGAAGAAAGAAAGGAGGAAGAGAGAAAGAAGACCAGAAAGAAGAAAGAAAGAAGAAAAAAGTAGTAAGAAAGAAGTAAGAAACAAGTAAGAAAGAAGAAAGAAGAGAAGAAAGAAAGAAGAAAGAAAGAAATAAGAAAGAAAGAAAGAAGAAAGAAAGAAAGAAGAAAGAAGAGGAAGAAGAAGTAAGAAGAAAGAGAAGAAGAAGAAGAAAGAAGGAAGAAAAAAGGAAGAGAGAAGGAAGAAAGAAAGAAGAAAGAAAGAAGAAAGAAAGAAGAAATAAAGAAGAACGAAAGAAGAAGAAAGAAAGAAGAATGAAAGAAGAAAAAAGAAAGAAAGAAGAAAGAAAGAAAGAAGTAAGAAAGAAGTAGAAAGAAGAAGAAAGAAAGAAGAAGAAACAAGAACGAAAGAAGGAAGGAAGGAAGAAGAAAGAAAGAAAGAGAAGAAAGAAAGAAAGAAATAAAGAAGGAAGAAAGAAAGAAGAAATAAATAAGAAGAAAGAAGAAGAAAGAAGAAAGAAGAAAGAAAGGAAGAAGAAACAAAGAAGAAAGAAAGAAAGAAGAAAAAAGAAAAAAAGAAGAAAGAAGAAAGAAGAGGAAAGAAATAAAGAAGAAAGAAAGAAAGAAGAAAGAAAGAATGAAGAAAGAAAGAAGAAAGAAAGAATGAAGAAAGAAAGAAAGAAGAACAAAGAAGAAAGAAAGAAAGAAGAAAGAAAGAAGAAGGAAAGAAGAAAGAAGAAAGAAAGAAAGAAGAAAGAAAGAAGAAAGAAAGTAAGAAAGAAGAAAGAAAGAAGAAAGGGAGAAGAAAGAAAGAAAGAAGAAAGAAAGAAAGAAGAACGAAAGAAGAAGAAAGAAGAAAGAAAGAAGAAGAAAGAAGAAAGAAAGAAGAAAGAAGAAAGAAAGAAATAAGAAATAAAGAAAGAAGAAAGAAGAAAGAAGAAAGAAAGAGAAAGAAAGAATGAAGAAAGAAAGAAGAAAGAAAGAACGAAGAAAGAAAGAATGAAGAAAGAAGAAGAAGAAAGAAGAAAGAAAGTAGAAAGAAATAATAAAGAAAGAAGGAATTGAAGGAAGAAAGAAAGAAAGAAAGAAAGAAAAGAAGAAAGAAAGAAAGTAAGAAAGAAGGAAGAAAGAAAGAAAGAAAGAAGAAATAAGAAGAAAGAAAGAAGTAAGAAAGAAGTAGGAAAGAAGTAAAAAGAAGTAAGAAGGAAGTAAGAAAGAAATAAGAAGGAAAGAAGAAAGAAAGAAGAAAGAAAGAAGAAAGAAAGAAGAAAGAAGAAAGAAAGAAAGAAGAAAGAAAGAAAGAAGAAGAAAGAAGAAAGAAAGAAAGAAGTAAGAAAGGAAGAAAGAAGAAAGAAAGAAGAAAGAAGAAAGAAAGAAGAAAAGAAAGAAAAAAGAAAGAAGGAAAGAAGAAAGAAGAAGAAAGAAAGAAAGAAGAAAGTAGAAGAAAGAAAGAAGAAAGAAAGAAGAAAGAAAGAAGTAAGAAAGAGTAAGAAAGAAGTAAGAAAGAAGTAAGAAAGAAGAAAGAAAGAAGAAAAAAAGAAGAAAGAAAGGAGGAAGAAAGAAAGAGAGAACAGTAGTAAGAAAGAAGTAAGAAACGAGTAAGAAAGAAGTAAGAAAAGAAGAAAGAAAGAGAAAGAAAGAACAAGGAAAGAAGAGAGAAAAATAAAGAAAGAAAGAAGAAAGAAAGAAGAAAGAAAGAAAGAAGAAAGAAAGAAAGAAGAAAGAAAGAAGAAAGAAAGAAGTAAGAAAGAAAGAAAGAAGAAAGAAAGAAAGAAGAACGAAAGAAGAAAGAAAGAAGAAAGAAAGAAGAAAAAAAGAAGAAAGAAGAAAGAAAGAAATAAGAAATAAAGAAAGAAGAAAGAATAAAGAAGAAAGAAAGAAGACAGACAGTAGAAAGAAAGAAAGAAAAAAAGAAAGAAGAAAGAAAGAAAGAAGAAAGAAAGAAGAAGTATGAAGAAAGAAAGAAGAAAGAAGAATGAAGAAAGAAAGAATGAAGAAAGAAAGAAGAAAGAACGAAGAAAGAATGAAGAAAGAAAGATAAAGAACGAAGAAAGAATGAGGAAAGAAAGAAGAAAGAAAGAAGAAAGAAAGAAGAAAGAAAGAAAGAATAAAGAAAGAAGTAAGAAAGAAATAAGAAGGAAAGAAGGAAAGAAAAGAAGAAAGAAGAAAAAAGAAAGAAGAAAGAAAGAAAGAAGAAAGAAAGAAGAAAGAAAGAAAGAAGAAAGAAAGAAGAAAGAAAGAAGAGAGAAGAAAGAAAGAAAGAAGAAAGAAAGAAAGAAGAAAGAAAGAAGAAAGAAGAAAGAAAGAAAGAAGAAAGAAAGAAAGAAGAAAGAAAGAAAGAAGTAAGAAAGAAAGAAAGAAGAAAGAAAGAAGAAAGAAGAAAGAAAGAAGAAAGAAAGAAAAAAGAAAGAAGAAAGAAGAAAGAAAGAAGAAAGAAAGAAAGAAGAAAGTAAGAAGAAAGAAAGAAGAAAGAAAGAAGAAAGAAAGAAAGAAGAAAGAAGAAAGAAAGAAGAAAGAAAGAAGAAAGGAAGAAGAAAGAAGTAAGAAAGAAAGAAGTAAGAAAGAAGTAAGAAGAAGTAAGAAAGAAGAAAGAAAGAAGAAAAAAGAAGTAAGAAAGGAGGAAGAAAGAAAGAAGAGAAACAGTAGTAAGAAAGAAGTAAGAAACGAGTAAGAAAGAAGTAAGAAAGAAGAAAGAAAGAAGAAAGAAAGAACAAGGAAAGAAGAGAGAAAAATAAAGAAAGAAAGAAGAAAGAAAGAAGAAAGAAAGAAAGAAGAAAGAAAGAAAGAAGAAAGAAAGAAGAAAGAAAGAAGTAAGAAAGAAAGAAAGAAGAAAGAAAGAAAGAAGAACGAAAGAAGAAAGAAAGAAGAAAGAAAGAAGAAAAAAAGAAGAAAGAAGAAAGAAAGAAATAAGAAATAAAGAAAGAAGAAAGAATAAAAGAAGAAAGAAAGAAGACAGACAGTAGAAAGAAAGAAAGAAAAAAAGAAGAAGAAAGAAAGAAAGAAAGAAAGAAGAAAGAAAGTATGAAGAAAGAAAGAAGAAAGAAAGAATGAAGAAAGAAAGAATGAAGAAAGAAAGAAGAAGAACGAAGAAAGAATGAAGAAAGAAAGATAAAGAACGAAGAAAGAATGAGGAAAGAAAGAAGAAAGAAAGAAGAAAGAAAGAAGAAAGAAAGAAAGAATAAAGAAAGAAGTAAGAAAGAAATAAGAAGGAAAGAAGAAAGAAAGAAGAAAGAAGAAAAAAAGAAAGAAGAAAGAAAGAAAGAAGAAAGAAAGAAGAAAGAAAGAAACAAGAAAGAAAGAAGAAAGAAAGAAGAAAGAAGAAAGAAAGAAAGAAGAAAGAAAGAAAGAAGAAAGAAAGAGAAAGAAGAAAGAAAGAAAGAAAGAAAGGAAGAAAGAAGAAAGAAGTAAGAAAGAAGGAAAGAAGAAAGAAAGAAGAAAGAAGAAAGAAAGAAGAAAGAAAGAAAAAGAAAGAAGAAAGAAGAAAGAAGAAAGAAAGAAGAAGAAAGCAAGAAGAAAGAAAGAAGAAAGAAAGAAGAAGAAAGAAAGAAGAAAGAAGAAAGAAAGAAGAAAGAAAGAAGAAAGGAAGAAGAAAGAAGTAAGAAAGAAAGAAGTAAGAAAGAAGTAAGAAAGAAGAAAAAAAGAAGAAAGAAGGAGGAAGAAAGAAAGAAGAGAAACAGTAGTAAGAAAGAAGTAAGAAACGAGTAAGAAAGAGTAAGAAAGAAGAAAGAAAGAAGAAAGAAAGAACAAGGAAAGAAGAGAGAAAATAAAGAAAGAAAGAAGAAAGAAAGAAGAAAGAAAGAAAGAAGAAAGAAAGAAGAAAGAAAGAAACAAGAAAGAAGAAAGAAAGAAGAAAGAAAGAAGAAAGGAAGAAGAAAGAAGTAAGAAAGAAGTAAGAAAGAAGAAAGAAAGAAGAAAAGAAGAAAGAAAGAGGAGGAAGAAGAAAGAAGAGAAACAGTAGTAAGAAAGAAGTAAGAACGAGTAAGAAAGAAGTAAGAAAGAAGAAAGAAAGAAGAAAGAAAGAACAAGGAAAGAAGAGAGCAAAATAAAGAAAGAAAGAAGAAAGAAAGAGAAAGAAAGAAAGAAGAAGAAAAGAAGAAAGAAAGAAACAAGAAAGAAAGAAGAAAGAAAGAAGAAAGAAGAAAGAAAGAAAGAAGAAAGAAAGAAAGAAGAAGAAAGAAGAAAGAAGAAAGAAGAAAGAGAAAGAAAGAAAGAAGAAAGAAAGAAGAAGTAAAGAAAGAAAGAAGAAAGAAAGAAGAAAGAAGAAAGAAAGAAGAAAGAAAGAAAAAGAAAGAAGAAAGAAGAAAGAAAGAAGAAAAAAGAAAGAAGAAAGTAAGAAGAAAGAAAGAAGAAAGAAAGAAGAAAGAAAGAAAGAAGAAAGAAGAAAGAAAGAAGAAAGAAAGAAGAAAGGAGAAGAAAGAAGTAAGAAAGAAGTAAGAAAGAAGAAAGAAAGAAGAAAAAAAGAAGAAAGAAAGGAGGAAGAAAGAAAGAAGAGAAACAGTAGTAAGAAAGAAGTAAGAAACGAGTAAGAAAGAAGAAAGAAAGAAGAAAGAAAGAAGAAAGAAAGAACAAGGAAAGAAGAGAGAAAAATAAAGAAAGAAAGAAGAAAGAAAGAAGAAAGAAAGAAAGAAGAAAGAAAGAAAGAAGAAAGAAAGAAGAAAGACAGAAGTAAGAAAGAAAGAAAGAAGAAAGAAAGAAAGAAGAACGAAAGAAGAAAGAATGAAGAAAGAAAGAAGAAAAAAAGAAGAAAGAAAGAAAGAAAGAAATAAGAAATAAAGAAAGAAGAAAGAATAAAGAAGAAAGAAAGAAGACAGACAGTAGAAAGAAAGAAAGAAAAAAAGAAAGAAGAAAGAAAGAAAGAAGAAAGAAAGAAGAAAGAAAGTATGAAGAAAGAAAGAAGAAAGAAAGAATGAGAAAGAAAGAATGAAGAAAGAAAGAAGAAAGAACGAAGAAAGAATGAAGAAAGAAAGATAAAGAATGAAGAAAGAATGAGGAAAGAAAGAAGAAAGAAAGAAGAAAGAAAGAAGAAAGAAAGAAAGAATAAAGAAAGAAGTAAGAAAGAAATAAGAAGGAAGAAGAAAGAAAGAAGAAAGAAGAAAAAAGAAAGAAGAAAGAAAGAAGAAGAAAGAAAGAGAAAGAAAGAAAGAAGAAAGAAAGAAGAAAGAAAGAAGAGAGAAGAAAGAAAGAAAGAAGAAAGAAAGAAAGAAGAAAGAAAGAAGAAAGAAGAAGAAAGAAAGAAGAAAGAAAGAAAGAAGAAAGAAAGAAAGAAGTAAGAAAGAAAGAAAGAAGAAAGAAAGAAGAAAGAAGAAAGAAAGAAGAAAGAAAGAAAAAAGAAAGAGAAAGAAGAAAGAAAGAAGAAAGAAGAAAGAAGAAAGTAAGAAGAAAGAAAGAAGAAAGAAAGAAGAAAGAAAGAAAGAAGAAAGAAGAAAGAAAGAAGAAAGAAAGAAGAAAGGAAGAAGAAAGAAGTAAGAAAGAAAGAAGTAAGAAAGAAGTAAGAAAGAAGTAAGAAAGAAGTAAGAAAGAAGAAAGAAAGAAGAAAAAAGAAGAAAGAAAGGAGGAAGAAAGAAAGAAGAGAAACAGTAGTAAGAAAGAAGTAAGAAACGAGTAAGAAAGAAGTAAGAAAGAAGAAAGAAAGAAGAAAGAAAGAACAAGGAAAGAAGAGAGAAAAATAAAAAGAAAGAAGAAAGAAAGAAGAAAGAAAGAAAGAAGAAAGAAAGAAAGAAGAAAGAAAGAAGAAAGAAAGAAGAAAGAAAGAAAGAAGAAAGAAAGAAAGAAGAACGAAAGAAGAAAGAAAGAAGAAAGAAAGAAGAAAAAAAGAAGAAAGAAGAAAGAAGAAATAAGAAATAAAGAAAGAAGAAAGAATATAAGAAGAAAGAAAGAAGACAGACAGTAGAAAGAAAGAAAGAAAAAAAGAAAGAAGAAAGAAAGAAGAAGGAAAGAAGAAAGAAAGTATGAAGAAAGAAAGAAGAAAGAAAGAATGAAGAGAGAAAGAATGAAGAAAGAAAGAAGAAAGAACGAAGAAAGAATGAAGAAAGAAAGATAAAGAACGAAGAAGAATGAGGAAAGAAAGAAGAAAGAAAAGAAGAAAGAAAGAAGAAAGAAAGAAAGAATAAAGAAAGAAGTAAGAAAGAAATAAGAAGGAAAGAAGAAAGAAAGAAGAAAGAAGAAAAAAAGAAAGAAGAAAGAAAGAAAGAAGAAAGAAAGAAGAAAGAAAGAAACAAGAAAGAAAGAAGAAAGAAAGAAGAAAGAAGAAAGAAAGAAAGAAGAAAGAAAGAAAGAAGAAAGAAAGAAAGAAGTAAGAAAGAAAGAAAGAAGAAAGAAAGAAGAAAGAAAGAAAAAAGAAAGAAGAAAGAAAGAAGAAGAAAGAAGAAAGAAAGAAGAAGAAAGTAAGAAGAAAGAAAGAAGAAAGAAAGAAGAAAAGAAAGAAAGAAGAAAGAAGAAAGAAAAAAGAAAGAAAGAAGAAAGGAAGAAGAAAGAAGTAGAAGAAAGAAGTAAGAAAGAAGTAAGAAAGAAGAAAGAAAGAAGAAAAAAAGAAGAAAGAAAGGAGGAAGAAAGAAAGAAGAAAGAAAGAGAGAAACACTAGTAAGAAAGAAGTAAGAAACGAGTAAAAAAGAAGTAAGAAAGAAGAAGAAGAAGAAAGAACGAACAAGGAAAGAAGACAGAAAATAAAGAAAGAAAGAAGAAAGAAAGAAAGAAAGAAAGAAGAAAGAAAGAAAGAAGAAAAGAAAGAAAGAAGTAAGAAAGAAGAAAGAATGAAGAAAGAAAGAAGAAAGAAAGAAGTAAGAATGAAGTAAGAAAGAAGAAAGAAAGAAGAAAGAAAGAAGAAAGAAAGAAAGAAAGAAGAAATAAGAAACAAAGAGAGAAGAAAGAAAGAAGAAATAAGAAGGAAGAAAGAAAGAAGTAAGAAAGAAGTAAGAAGGAAAGAAAGAAGAAGAAAGAAGAAAGAAGAAAGAAGAAAGAAGAAAGAAGAAAGAAGAAAGAAGAAAGAAGAAAGAAGAAAGAAGAAAGAAGAAAGAAGAAAGAAGAAAGAAAGAAGAAA
This sequence comes from Columba livia, assembly GCF_036013475.1. Taxonomy (NCBI): domain Eukaryota; kingdom Metazoa; phylum Chordata; class Aves; order Columbiformes; family Columbidae; genus Columba; species Columba livia. The sequence continues at coordinate 29,856 of NW_027043672.1, read as the reverse complement.
GAAAGTAGAAAGAAAAGAAAGAAGAAAGAAAGAAGAAAGAAAGAAAGAAGAATGAAAGAAGAAAGAAAAAGAAGAAAGAATAAAGAAAGAAAGAAGTAATAAAGAAGTAAGAAGAGGATAGAAAGAAGAAAGAAGGAAAGAAAGAAGAAAGAAGAAAGAAATAAAGAAGAAAGAAAGAAAGAATTAAGAAAGAAAGAAAGAAAGAAAGAAAGAAGAAAGAAAGAAGAAGAAAGAAAGAATGAAAGAGGAAAGAAAGAATAAAGAATGAAATAAGAAAGAAAGAAGAAGAAAGAAGAAAGAAAGAAGAAAGAAAGAGAAAGAAAGAAGAAAGAAAGAAGAAAGAAAGAAAGAATAATGAAAGAAGAAAGAAAGTAAGAAAAAAGAAAGAAGAAAGAAAGAAGAAAGAAAGAAGGAAAGAAAAGAAAGAAAGAATGAATAAAGAAAGAAAGAAAGAAGAAGAAAGAAGTAAGAAAGAAGGAAAGAAGAAAGAAAGAAGAAAGAAATAAGAAGAAAGAAAGAAGAAAGAAAGAAGAAAGAAAGAAGAAAAAAGAAGAGAAAGAAGAAAAAAGCAAGAAGGAAAGAAAAGAAAGAAAGAAAGAAGAAAGAAAGAAAGAAAGAAGTAAGAAAGAAGTAAGAAAGAAGTAAGAAAGAAGTAAGAAATAAGAAAGAAAGGAGAAAAGAAGAAGAAAGAAAGGAGGAAGAGAGAAAGAAGACAGAAAGAAGAAAGAAAGAAAAAAGAAAGAAAGAAGAAAGAAAGAAGAAAAAAAGAAAGAAGAAAGAAAGAAGAAGAGAAAGAAAGAAGAAAGAAAGAATAAGAAAGAAAGAAAGAAGAAAGAAAGAAAGAAGAAAGAAAGGAGGAAGAAAGAAAGAAGAGAAACAGTAGTAAGAAAGAAGTAAGAAACGAGTAAGAAAGAAGTAAGAAAGAAGAAAGAAAGAAGAAAGAAAGAACAAGAAAGAAGAGAGAAAAATAAAGAAAGAAAGAAGAAAGAAAGAAAGAAGAAAGAAAGAAGAAAGAAGAAGTAAGAAAGAAAGAAAGAAGAAAAAAAGAAGAAGAACGAAAGAAGAAAGAAAAGAAGAAAAGAAAGAAGAAAAAAGAAGAAGAAGAAAGAAAGAAATAAGAAATAAGAAAGAAGAAAGAATAAAAGAAGAAAGAAAGAAGACAGACAGTAGAAAGAAAGAAAAGAAAAAAAGAAAGAAGAAAGAAAGAAAGAAGAAAGAAAGAAGAAAGAAAGTATGAAGAAAGAAGAAAGAAAGAAAGAAGAAAGAAAGAAGTAAGAAAGAAGTAAGAAAGAAGTAAGAAAGAAGGAAAGAAGAAAGAAAGAAGAAAGAAATAAGAAAGAAAGAAAGAAGAAAGAAGAAGAAAGAAAGAAGAAAAAAGAAAGAAGAAAGAAAGAAAAAAGAAAGAAGGAAAGAAAAGAAAGAAAGAAAGAAGAAAGAAGAAAGAAAGAAGTAAGAAAGAAGTAAGAAAGAAGTAAGAAAGAAGTAAGAAAGAAGAAAAGAAGAAGAAAGAAAGGAGGAAGAGAGAAAGAAGACAGAAAGAAGAAAGAAAGAAGAAAAAAAGTAGTAAGAAAGAAGTAAGAAACAAGTAAGAAAGAAGTAAGAAAGAAGAAAGAAAGAGGAAAGAAAGAAGAAGGAAAGAGGAGAGAAAAATAAAGAAAGAAGAAAGTAAGAAAGAAAGAAGAAAGGAAGAAGAAAGAAGAAAGAAAGAAAGAAGAAAGAAAGAAGAAATAAAGAAGGAAGAAAGAAAGAAGGAAGAAAGAAATAAGAAGGGAAGAAAGAAGAAAGAAGAAAGAAAGAAGAAAGAAAGAAAGAAGAAAGAAGGAAGATAGAAAGAAGAAAGATAGAAGTAAGAAAGAAGAAAGAAAGAAGTAAGAAAGAAAGAAGAAAGAAAGAAGAAAGAAAGAAGAAAGAAAGCAGACAGAAAGAAAGAAGTAAGAAGAAAGAATGAGGAAAGAAAGAAGAAAGAAAGAAGAAAGAAAGAAGAAAGAAAGAAAGAAAGAAAGAAGAAAGAAAGAAGAAAGGAAGAAGAAAGAAAAAAGAAAAAAAGAAGTAAAAAAGAAATAAGAAACAAGTAAGAAAGAAGTAAGAAAGAAGAAAGAAAGAAGAAAGAAAGAAGAAGGAAAGAAGAGAGAAAAATAAAGAAAGAAGAAGAAAGATAGAAAGAAGTAAGAAAGAAAGAAGAAAGAAACTAAGAAGAAAGAAAGAAGAAAGAAAGAAAGAAGAAAGAAGAAAGAAGGACGTAAGAAGAGAAGAAACAAAGAAGAAAGAAGAAAGAAAGAAAGAAAGAAGAAAGAAGAAAGAAAGAAAGAAAGAAGAAAGAAAGAAGAAAGAAAGAAGAAAGAAAGAAGAAAGAAAGAAGAAAGAAAAAAGAAAGAAAGAAAGAAGAAAGAAAAAAATAAAGAAGAAAGAAAGAAGAAAGAAAAGAAGAAGAAAGAAAGAAGAAAGAAAGAAGAAAGAAAGAAGAAAAAAAAAAGAAAGAAAGAAAGAAGAAAGAAAGAAAGAATAAAGAAGAAAGAAAGAAGAAAGAAAGGAAGAAGAAAGAAAGAAGAAAGAAAGAAGAAAGAAAGAAGAAAGAAAGAAGGAAGGAAGGAAGAAAGAAAGAAAGAAAGAAAGAAAGAAAGAAGTAAGAAAGAAAGAAAAGAAAGAAGGAAGAAAGAAAGAAAGAAGAAATAAAGAAGAAAGAAAGAATTAAGAAAGAAGTAGGAAAGAAGTAAAAAAGAAGTAAGAAAGAAGTAAGAAAGAAGAAAAAAAAGAAAGAAAGAAAGAAGAAAGAAAGAAAGAATAAAGAAGAAAGAAAGAAGAAAGAAAGGAAGAAGAAAGAAAGAAGAAAGAAAGAAGAAAGAAGAAAGAAAGAAAGAAGAAAGAAAGAAAGAAGAAAAAAAGAAGAAAGAAAGAAAGAAGAAAGAAAGAAAGAAAGAAGTCAGAAAGAAAGAAAGAAGAAAGAAAGAAGAAAGAAAGAAAGAAGAAAGAAAGAAGAAAGAAAGTAGAAAGATAGAAGAAAGAAAGAAATAAGAAAGAAAGTAGAAAGAAAGAAGAAAGGAAGAAGAAAGAAATAAAGAAGAAAGAAAGAAGAAGGAAAGAAGAAAGGAAAAAAAAAGAAAGAAAGAAAGAGGAAAGAAAGAAGAAAGAAAGAAGTAAGAAATATGTAAGAAAGAATCAAGAAAGGAAGAAGAAAGAAAGAAAAAAAAGGAAGAAAGAGAGAAAAAGAAAGAAAAAAGAAAGGAAGAAGAAAGAAAGAAGAAACAAAGAAGAAAGAAAGAAGAAAGAAAGAAGAAAGAAAGAAAGAAGTAAGAAAGAAGAAAGAAAGAAGAAAGAAAGAAGAAAGAAAGACGTAAGAAAATATGAAGTAAGAAAGAAGTAAGAAAGAAGTAAGAAAGAAGTAAGAAAGAAGTAAGAAAGAAGAAAGAGAGAAGAAAGAAAGAAGAAGGAAATAAGAGAGAATCATAAAGAGAGAAAGATTAAAGAAAGAAAGAAGATAGAAAGAAAGAAGAAAGAAAGAAGTAAGAAAGAAAGAAGGAAGGAAGGAAGAAAGAAAGAAAGAAAGAAAGAAAGAAAGAAGAAAGAAAGAAAGAAAAGAAAGAAGGAAGAAAGAAAGAAAGAAGAAATAAAGAAGAAAGAAAGAATTAAGAAAGAAGTAGGAAAGAAGTAAAAAAGAAGTAAGAAAGAAGTAAGAAAGAAGAAAAAAAAGAAAGAAAGAAAGAAGAAAGAAAGAAAGAATAAAGAAGAAAGAAAGAAGAAAGAAAGGAAGAAGAAAGAAAGAAGAAAGAAAGAAGAAAGAAGAAAGAAAGAAAGAAGAAAGAAAGAAAGAAGAAAAAAAGAAGAAAGAAAGAAAGAAGAAAGAAAGAAAGAAAGAAGTCAGAAAGAAAGAAAGAAGAAAGAAAGAAGAAAGAAAGAAAGAAGAAAGAAAGAAGAAAGAAGTAGAAAGATAGAAGAAAGAAAGAAATAAGAAAGAAAGTAGAAAGAAAGAAGAAAGGAAGAAGAAAGAAAGAAAGAAGAAAGAAAGAAGTAAGAAAGAAAGAAGAAAGAAAAAAGTAAGAAGAAAGAAAGAAGAAAGAAAGAAAGAAGTAAGAAAGAAGAAAGAAGAAAGAAAGAAGAAAGAAGCAAAGAAGAAAGAACGAAGAAAGAAAGAAAGAAAGAAGAATGAAAGAAGAAAGAAAGAAGAAAGAAAGTAAGAAGAAACAAAGAAGAAAGAAGAAAGAAAGAGGAAAGAAGAAAGAAATAAGAAAGAAAGAAGTAAGAAAGAAGAAAGAAAGAAGAAAGACAGAAGAAAGAAAGAAAGAAAGAAAGAAAGAAAGAAAGAAAGAAAAAATAAGAAAAAAGAAAGAAAGAAGAAAGAAAAAAGAAGAAAGAGAAAGAAAGAAGAAAGAAAGAGGAAAGAAAGAAAGAAAGAAGAAAGAAAGAGGTAAGAAAGAAGTAAGAAAGAAGAAAGAAAGAAGTAAGAAAGAAGAAAGAAAGAAAGAAGAAAGAAAGAAGAAAGAAAGAAAGAAGAATGAAAGAAGAAAGAAAGAAGTAAAAAAGAAGTAAGAAAGAGAGAAAGTAAGAAGAAAGAAAGAAGAAAGAAAGAAGAAAGAAAGAAGAAAGAAAGAAGAAAGAAACAATAAAGAAAGAAGAAAATAAGAAGAAAGAAAGAAGAAAGAAAGGAGAAAGAAAGAAGAAAGAAAGAAAGAAACAAGAAAGAAGAAAGATGAAGGAAAGAAGAAAGAAAGAAAGAAGAAAGATGAAAGAAAGAAAGAAGAAAGAAAAAAGAAGAAAGAGAAAGAAAGAAGAAAGAAAGAGGAAAGAAAGAAAGAAAGAAGAAAGAAAGAGGAAAGAAAGAAAGAAGTAAGAAAGAAGAAAGAAAGAACAAAGAAAGAATAAAGAAAGAAAAAAAGAAAGAGGAAAGAAAGAAAGAAGAAAGAGAGAAAGATGAAAGAAAGAAGAAGAAAGAAGAAAGAAAGAAGTAAGAAGGAAAGAAAGTAGAAAGAAAGAAGAAAGAAAGAAGAAAGAAAGAAGAAAGAAAGAAGAAAGAAAGAAAAAAGAAAGAAAGAAAGAAGAAAGAAAGAAAAAAGAAAGAAAGAAGAAAGAAAGGGGCAAGAAAGAAGAAAGGAAGAAAGAAGAAATAAAGAAGAAAGAAAGAAAGAAGAATGAAAGAAGAAAGAAAGAAGAAAGAAAGTAAGAAGAAAGAAAGAAGAAAGAAAGAAGAAAGAAAGAAGGAAAGAAAAGAAAGAAAGAAAGAAGAAGGAAAGAAAGAAAGAAAGAAGAGAGAAAGAAGTAAGAAAGAAAGAAAGAAGTAAGAAAGAAAGAAGAAAGAAGGAAGAAAGAAGAAAGAAAGAAGTAAGAAAGAATTAAGAAAGAATAATAAAAAAAAGAAAAAGAAAGAAAGAAGAAAGAAGAAAGAAAGAAGAAAGAAAGGAGAAAGAAAGAAGAAAGAAGAAAGAAAGAAAGAAGAAAGAAGAAAGAAAGAAAGAAGAAAGAAAGAAGAAAGAAAGAAGAAAGAAATAGGAAAGAAAGAAGAAAGAAAGAAGAAAGGAAGAAGAAAGAAAGAAAGAAGAAAGAAAGAAAGAAGTAAGTAGAAGGAAAGAAGAGAGATGAAAGAAAGAAGAAAGAAAGAAGTAAGAAAGAAGTAAGAAATAAAGAAGAAATGATGAAGAAATGAAGAAGAAAGGAAGAAAGAAGAAAGAAAGAACGAAGAAAGAAAGAAGAAAGAAAGAATGAAAGAAAGAAAGAAGAAGGAAAGAAGAAAGAAAGAAACAAAGAAGAAAGAAAGAAGAAAAAAGAAAGAAAGAAGAAAGAATGGAAGAAGAAAGAAAGAAGAAAGAAAGAAGAAAGAAAGAAGAAAGAAAGAAAGAAAGAAAGAAAGAAGAAAGAAGAAAGAAGAAAGAAGAAAGAAAGAAAAAGAAAGTAGAAAGAAAGAAAGAAGAAAGAAAGAAGAAAGAAAGAAAGAAGAATGAAAGAAGAAAGAAAAAAGAAAGGAAGAATAAAGAAAGAAAGAAGTAATAAAGAAGTAAGAAAGAGGATAGAAAGAAGAAAGAAAGAAAGAATGAAAGAGGAAAGAAAGAATAAAGAATGAAAGAATAAAGAAAGAAGAAAGAAAGAAGAAAGAAAGAAGAAAGAAAGAAGAAAGAAAGAAGAAAGAAAGAAGAAAGAAAGAAGAATGAAAGAAGAAAGAAAGAAGAAAGAAAGAAGAAAGAAGGAAAGAATAATGAAAGAAGAAAGAAAGTAAGAAAAAAGAAAGAAGAAAGAAAGAAGAAAGAAAGAAGGAAAGAAAAGAAAGAAAGAAAGAAGAAAGAAAGAAAGAAAGAAGAAAGAAAGAAGTAAGAAAGAAGTAAGAAAGAAGTAAGAAAGAAGGAAAGAAGAAAGAAAGAAGAAAGAAATAAGAAAGAAAGAAAGAAGAAAGAAAGAAGAAAGAAAGAAGAAAAAACAAAGAAGAAAGAAAGAAGAAAGAAAGAAAGAAAGAAGTAAGAAAGAAGTAAGAAAGAAGTAAGAAAGAAGTAAGAAATAAGAAAGAAAGAAGAAGAAGAAAGAAAGGAGGAAGAGAGAAAGAAGACAGAAAGAAGAAATAAAGAAGAAAAAAAGTAGTAAGAAAGAAGTAAGAAACAAGTAAGAAAGAAGTAAGAAAGAAGAAAGAAAGAAGAAAGAAAGAAGAAGGAAAGAAGAGATAAAAATAAAGAAAGAAGAAAGTAAGAAAGAAAGAAGAAAGGAAGAAAGAAGAAAGAAGAAAGAAGGACGTAAGAAAGAAGAAACAAAGAAGAAAGAAGAAAGAAAGAAAGAAAGAAGAAAGAAGAAAGAAAGAAAGAAAGAAGTAAGAAAGAAGAAAGAAAGAAGAAAGAAAGAAGAAAGAAAGAAGAAAGAAAAAAGAAAGAAAGAAAGAAGAAAGAAAAAAAAATAAAGAAGAAAGAAAGAAGAAAGAAAGGAAGAAGAAAGAAAGAAGAAAGAAAGAAGAAAGAAAGAAGAAAAAAAAGAAAGAAAGAAAGAAGAAAGAAAGAAAGAATAAAGAAGAAAGAAAGAAGAAAGAAAGGAAGAAGAAAGAAAGAAGAAAGAAAGAAGAAAGAAAGAAGAAAGAAAGAAAGAAGAAAGAAAGAAAGAAAAGAAAGAAGGAAGAAAGAAAGAAAGAAGAAATAAAGAAGAAAGAAAGAATTAAGAAAGAAGTAGGAAAGAAGTAAAAAAGAAGTAAGAAAGAAGTAAGAAAGAAATAAGAAGGAAAGAAGAAAGAAAGAAGAAAGAAAGAAGAAAGAAAGAAGAAAGAAAGAAGAAAGAAAGAAAAAGAAAGAAAGAAGAAAGAAAGAAAGAAAAAAGAAAGAAAGAAGAAAGAAAGGGGCAAGAAAGAAGAAAGGAAGAAAGAAGAAATAAAGAAGAAAGAAAGAAAGAAGAATGAAAGAAGAAAGAAAGAAGAAAGAAAGTAAGAAGAAAGAAAGAAGAAAGAAAGAAGAAAGAAAGAAGGAAAGAAAAGAAAGAAAGAAAGAAGAAGGAAAGAAAGAAAGAAAGAAGAGAGAAAGAAGTAAGAAAGAAAGAAAGAAGTAAGAAAGAAAGAAGAAAGAAGGAAGAAAGAAGAAAGAAAGAAGTAAGAAAGAATTAAGAAAGAATAATAAAAAAAAGAAAAAAGAAAGAAAGAAGAAAGAAGAAAGAAAGAAGAAAGAAAGGAGAAAGAAAGAAGAAAGAAGAAAGAAAGAAAGAAGAAAGAAGAAAGAAAGAAAGAAGAAAGAAAGAAGAAAGAAAGAAGAAAGAAAGAAGAAAGAAATAGGAAAGAAAGAAGAAAGAAAGAAGAAAGGAAGAAGAAAGAAAGAAAGAAGAAAGAAAGAAAGAAGTAAGTAGAAGGAAAGAAGAGAGATGAAAGAAAGAAGAAAGAAAGAAGTAAGAAAGAAGTAAGAAATAAAGAAGAAATGATGAAGAAATGAAGAAGAAAGGAAGAAAGAAGAAAGAAAGAACGAAGAAAGAAAGAAGAAAGAAAGAATGAAAGAAAGAAAGAAGAAAGAAAGAAGAAAGAAAGAAACAAAGAAGAAAGAAAGAAGAAAAAGAAAGAAAGAAGAAAGAATGGAAGAAGAAAGAAAGAAGAAAGAAAGAAGAAAGAAAGAAGAAAAAAGAAGAAAGAAAGAAAGAAAGAAAGAAGAAAGAAAGAAGAAAAAATGAAGAAATAAGAAAGAAAGAAGAAGAAAGAAAGAAGAAAGAAAGAAAGAAGAAAGAAAGAAAGAAGAAAGAAAGAAAGAAGAAAGAAAGAAGAAAGAAAGAAGTAAGAAAGAAGAAAGAAGAAAGAAAGAAAGAAGAAAGAAAGAAAGAAGAAAGAAAGAAGAAAGAAAGAAGAAAGAAGAAAGAAAGAAAGAAGAAAGAAAGAAAGAAGAAGGAAAGAAGAAAGAAAGAAGAAAGAAATAGGAAAGAAAGAAGAAAGAAAGAAGAAAGGAAGAAGAAAGAAAGAAAGAAGAAAGAAAGAAAGAAGTAAGTAGAAGGAAAGAAGAGAGATGAAAGAAAGAAGAAAGAAAGAAGTAAGAAAGAAGTAAGAAATAAAGAAGAAATGATGAAGAAATGAAGAAGAAAGGAAGAAAGAAGAAAGAAAGAACGAAGAAAGAAAGAAGAAAGAAAGAATGAAAGAAAGAAAGAAGAAGGAAAGAAGAAAGAAAGAAACAAAGAAGAAAGAAAGAAGAAAAAAGAAAGAAAGAAGAAAGAATGGAAGAATAAAGAAAGAAGAAAGAAAGAAGAAAGAAAGAAGAAAGAAAGAAAGAAAGAAAGAAAGAAGAAAAAAGAAAGAAGAAAGAAGAAAGAAAGAAAAAGAAAGTAGAAAGAAAGAAAGAAGAAAGAAAGAAGAAAGAAAGAAAGAAGAATGAAAGAAGAAAGAAAAAAGAAAGGAAGAATAAAGAAAGAAAGAAGTAATAAAGAAGTAAGAAAGAGGATAGAAAGAAGAAAGAAAGAAAGAATGAAAGAGGAAAGAAAGAATAAAGAATGAAAGAATAAAGAAAGAAGAAAGAAAGAAGAAAGAAAGAAGAAAGAAAGAAGAAAGAAAGAAGAAAGAAAGAAGAAAGAAAGAAGAATGAAAGAAGAAAGAAAGAAGAAAGAAAGAAGAAAGAAGGAAAGAATAATGAAAGAAGAAAGAAAGTAAGAAAAAAGAAAGAAGAAAGAAAGAAGAAAGAAAGAAGGAAAGAAAAGAAAGAAAGAAAGAAGAAAGAAAGAAAGAAAGAAGAAAGAAAGAAGTAAGAAAGAAGTAAGAAAGAAGTAAGAAAGAAGGAAAGAAGAAAGAAAGAAGAAAGAAATAAGAAAGAAAGAAAGAAGAAAGAAAGAAGAAAGAAAGAAGAAAAAACAAAGAAGAAAGAAAGAAGAAAGAAAGAAAGAAAGAAGTAAGAAAGAAGTAAGAAAGAAGTAAGAAAGAAGTAAGAAATAAGAAAGAAAGAAGAAGAAGAAAGAAAGGAGGAAGAGAGAAAGAAGACAGAAAGAAGAAATAAAGAAGAAAAAAAGTAGTAAGAAAGAAGTAAGAAACAAGTAAGAAAGAAGTAAGAAAGAAGAAAGAAAGAAGAAAGAAAGAAGAAGGAAAGAAGAGATAAAAATAAAGAAAGAAGAAAGTAAGAAAGAAAGAAGAAAGGAAGAAAGAAGAAAGAAGAAAGAAGGACGTAAGAAAGAAGAAACAAAGAAGAAAGAAGAAAGAAAGAAAGAAAGAAGAAAGAAGAAAGAAAGAAAGAAAGAAGTAAGAAAGAAGAAAGAAAGAAGAAAGAAAGAAGAAAGAAAGAAGAAAGAAAAAAGAAAGAAAGAAAGAAGAAAGAAAAAAAAATAAAGAAGAAAGAAAGAAGAAAGAAAGGAAGAAGAAAGAAAGAAGAAAGAAAGAAGAAAGAAAGAAGAAAAAAAAAGAAAGAAAGAAAGAAGAAAGAAAGAAAGAATAAAGAAGAAAGAAAGAAGAAAGAAAGGAAGAAGAAAGAAAGAAGAAAGAAAGAAGAAAGAAAGAAGAAAGAAAGAAAGAAGAAAGAAAGAAAGAAAAGAAAGAAGGAAGAAAGAAAGAAAGAAGAAATAAAGAAGAAAGAAAGAATTAAGAAAGAAGTAGGAAAGAAGTAAAAAAGAAGTAAGAAAGAAGTAAGAAAGAAATAAGAAGGAAAGAAGAAAGAAAGGAGAAAGAAAGAAGAAAGGAAGAAGAAAGAAGTAAGAAAGAAAGAAGTAAGAAAGAAGTAAGAAAGAAGTAAGAAAGAAGAAAGAAAGAAGAAAAAAAGAAGAAAGAAAGGAGGAAGAAAGAAAGAAGAAAGAAAGAAGAGAAACAGTAGTAAGAAAGAAGTAAGAAACGAGTAAAAAAGAAGTAAGAAAGAAGAAAGAAAGAAGAAAGAAAGAACAAGGAAAGAAGAGAGAAAAATAAAGAAAGAAAGAAGAAAGAAAGAAAGAAAGAAGAAAGAAAGAAAGAAGAAAGAAAGAAAGAAGTAAGAAAGAAGAAAGAATGAAGAAAGAAAGAAGAAAGAAAGAAGTAAGCATGAAGTAAGAAAGAAGAAAGAAAGAAGAAAGAAAGAAGAAAGAAAGAAAGAAAGAGAAATAAGAAACAAAGAGAGAAGAAAGAAGTAAGAAAGAAGAAAGAATGAAGAAAGAAAGAAGAAAGAAAGAAGAAAGAAAGAAGAAAGAAAGAAAGAAAAATGAAAGAAGAAAGAAAAAAGAAAGAAAGAATAAAGAAAGAAAGAAGTAATAAAGAAGTAAGAAAGAGGATAGAAAGAAGAAAGAAGGAAAGAAAGAAGAAAGAAGAAAGAAGAAAGAAAGAAGAAAGAAAGAAGAAAGAAAGAAGTAAGAAAGAAGAAAGAAGAAAGAAAGAAAGAAGAAAGAAAGAAAGAAGAAAGAAAGAAGAAAGAAAGAAAGAAGAAAGAAAGAAGAAAGAAAGAAGAAAGAAGAAAGAAAGGAAGAAGAAAGAAAGAGAGAAGAAAGAAAGAAGAAAGAAAGAAAGAAGAAAGAAAGAAGAAAGAAAGAAGAAAGAAGAAAGAAAGAAAGAAGAAAGAAAGAAGTAAGAAAGAAGAAAGAAGAAAAAAATAAAGAAGAAAGAAAGAAAGAAGAAGAAAAGAAAGAAAGAAGAAAGAAAGAATTAAGAAAGAAGTAGGAAAGAAGTAAAAAAGAAGTAAGGAAGAAGTAAGAAAGAAGAAAGAAATAAGAAGGAAAGAAGAAAGAAAGAAGAAAGAAAGAAGAAAGAAGAAAGAAAGAAAGAAGGAAGAAAGAAAGAAGAAACAAAGAAGAAAGAAAGAAAGATGAAAGAAAGAAGAAAGAAGAAAGAAAGACAGAAAAAAGAAAGGAAGAAGAAAGAAAGAAATTAAGAAGTAAGAAAGAAAGAAGAAAGAAAGAAAGAAGGAAGAAAGAAGGTAGAAAAAAGGAAGAAAGAAGGAAGAAAGAAAGAAGAAAGAAAGAAGAAAGAAAGAAGAAATAAAGAAGAACGAAAGAAGAAAGAAAGAAAGAAGAATGAAAGTAGAAAGAAAGAAAGAAGAAAGAAAGAAGAAATAAGAAAGAAGCAAAAAAAAGAAAGAAGAAAGAAAGAAGAAAAAAAAAGAAGGAAGAAAGAAAGAAAGAAGAAAGAAGAAAGAAAGAAGAAAGAAAGAAAGAAAGAAGAAAGAAAAAGAAGAAAGAAAGAAAGAAGAAAGAAAGAAGAAAGAAAGAAGAAAGAAAGAAGAAAGAAAGAAGAAAGAAAGAAGAAAGAAAGAAAAAAGAAAGAAAGAAAGAATAAAGAAGAAAGAAAGAAAAAAGAAAGAACGAAGAAAGAAAGAAGAAAGAAGAAAGAAAGAAAGAAAAGAAAGAAGGAAGAAAGAAAGAAAGAAGAAATAAATAAGAAGGAAAGAAGAAGGAAAGAAGAAAGAAAGAAGAAAGAAGAAAGAAAGAAAGAAGAAAGAAAGAAAGAAGAAACAAAGAAGAAAGAAAGAAAGAAGAAAGAAAGAAGAAAGAAAGAAGAAAGAAAGAAGAAAGAAAGAAAGAAGAAAGAAAGAAAGAAAGAAGTAAGAAAGAAAGAAGAAAGAATGAAGAAAGAAGAAAGAAGAAAGAAAGAAGAAAGAAAGAAGAAAGAAAGAAAGAAAGAAGAAAGAAAGAAGAAAGGAAGAAGGTAGAAAAAAGGAAGAAAGAATTAAGAAAGAAAGAAGAAAGAAAGAAGAAAGAAAGAAGAAATAAGAAAGAAGGAAAAAAGAAAGAAAGAAGAAAGAAAGAAGAAAAAAGAAAGAAGGAAGAAAGAAAGAAAGAAGAAAGAAAGAAGAAAGAAAGAAAGAAGAAAGAAAGAAAGAAAGGAGAAAGAAAGAAAGAAGAAAGAAAGAAAGAAGAAAGAAAGAAGAAAGAAAGAAAGAAGAAAGAAAGAAGAAAGAAAGAAGAAAGAAAGAAGAATGAAAGAAGAAAGAAAGAAGAAAGAAAGAAAAAAGAAAGAAGAAAGAAAGAAGAATGAAAGAAGAAAGAAAGAAGAAAGAAAGAAAGAAAGAAAAAAGAAAGAAAGAAGAAAGAAAGAAGAAAGAAAGAAGAAAGAAAGAAGAAAGATGAAAGAAGAAAGAAAGAACAAAGAAAGAAGAAAGAAAGAAAAAAGAAAGAAAGAAGACAGAAAGAAAGAAGAAAGAAAGAAGAAAGAAACAAAAAAGAAAGAAGGGAGGAAGGAAGAAAGAAAGAAAGAAAGAAGAAAGATAGAAGAAGGAAAGAAAGAAGAAAGAAAGAAAGAAGAAAGAAAGAAGAAAGAAAGAATGAAGAAAGAAAGAAGAAAGAAAGAATGAAGAAAGAAAGAAGAAAGAAAGAAGAAAGAAAGAAGAAAGAAAGAAAGAAAGAAAGAAGAAAGAAAGAAGAAAGAAGAAAGAAAGTACGAAGAAAGAACGAAGAAAGAAAGATGAAAGAAGAAAGAAAGAATAAATAAAGTAGGAAGAAAGAAAGAAGAAATAAAGTAGGAAGAAAGAAAGAAGAAAGAAAGAAAGAATAAAGAAAGAAGTAAGAAAGAAGTAAGAAATAAAGAAGAAAGAAAGAAGAAAGAAAGAAAGAAGAAAGAAAGAAGAAAGAAAGAAAGAATAAAGAAGAAAGAAAGAAGAAAGAAAGAACGAAGAAAGAAGAAAGAAGAAAGAAAGAAGAAAAAAGAAAGAAAGAAGAAAGAAAGAAGAAAGAAAGAAGAAAGAAAGAAATAAGAAAGAAAGAAAGAAGAAAGAAAGAAAGAAGAAAGAAAGAAGAAAGAAAGAAAGAATAAAGAAGAAAGAAAGAAGAAAGAAAGAACGAAGAAAGAAGAAAGAAGAAAGAAAGAAAGAAAAGAAAGAATGAAGAAATAAAGAAAGAAAAAATAAATAAGAAGGAAAGAAGAAAGAAAGAAGAAAGAAAGAAGAAAGAAGAAAGAAAGAAAGAAGAAAGAAAGAAAGAAGAAACAAAGAAGAAAGAAAGAAAGAAGAAATAAATAAGAAGGAAAGAAGAAAGAAAGAAGAAAGAAGAAAGAAAGAAAGAAGAAAGAAAGAAGAAAGAAAGAAAGAAGTAAGAAAGAAAGAAGAAAGAAAGAAAGAAGAAAGAGAGAAAGAAGAAAGAAAGAAGAAAGAAAGAAGAACGAAAGAAGAAAGAAAGAAAGAAAGAAGAAAGAAAGAATTAAGAAAGAAGTAGGAAAGAAGTAAAAAAGAAGTAAGAAAGAAGTAAGAAAGAAGAAAGAAATAAGAAGGAAAGAAGAAAGAAAGAAGAAAGAAAGAAGAAAGAAGAAAGAAAGAAAGAAGAAAGAAAGAAGAAATAAGAAAGAAGCAAAAAAAAAGAAAGAAGAAAGAAAGAAGAAAAAAAAAGAAGGAAGAAAGAAAGAAAGAAGAAAGAAGAAAGAAAGAAGAAAGAAAGAAAGAAAGAAGAAAGAAAGAAAGAAGAAAGAAAGAAAGAAGAAAGAAAGAAGAAAGAAAGAAGAAAGAAAGAAAAAAGAAAGAAAGAAAGAATAAAGAAGAAAAAGAAAAAAGAAAGAACGAAGAAAGAAAGAAGAAAGAAGAAAGAAAGAAAGAAAAGAAAGAAGGAAGAAAGAAAGAAAGAAGAAATAAATAAGAAGGAAAGAAGAAGGAAAGAAGAAAGAAAGAAGAAAGAAGAAAGAAAGAAAGAAGAAAGAAAGAAAGAAGAAACAAAGAAGAAAGAAAGAAAGAAGAAAGAAAGAAGAAAGAAAGAAGAAAGAAGAAAGAAAGAAAGAAGAAAGAAAGAAAGAAGAAAGAAAGAAAGAAAGAAGTAAGAAAGAAAGAAGAAAGAATGAAGAAAGAAGAAAGAAGAAAGAAAGAAGAAAGAAAGAAGAAAGAAAGAAAGAAAGAAGAAAGAAAGAAGAAAGAAAGAAGGTAGAAAAAAGGAAGAAAGAAGGAAGAAAGAAAGAAGAAAGAAAGAAGAAAGAAAGAAGAAATAAGAAAGAAGGAAAAAAGAAAGAAAGAAGAATGAAAGAAGAAAAAAGAAAGAAGGAAGAAAGAAAGAAAGAAGAAAGAAAGAAGAAAGAAAGAAAGAAGAAAGAAAGAAAGAAAGGAGAAAGAAAGGAAGAAGAAAGAAAGAAGAAAGAAAGAAAGAAGAAAGAAAGAAGAAAGAAAGAAGAAAGAAAGAAGAATGAAAGAAGAAAGAAAGAAGAAAGAAAGAAAAAAGAAAGAAGAAAGAAAGAAGAATGAAAGAAGAAAGAAAGAAGAAAGAAAGAAAGAAAGAAAAAAGAAAGAAAGAAGAAAGAAAGAAGAAAGAAAGAAGAAAGAAAGAAGAAAGACGAAAGAAGAAAGAAAGAACAAAGAAAGAAGAAAGAAAGAAAAAAGAAAGAAAGAAGACAGAAAGAAAGAAGAAAGAAAGAAGAAAGAAACAAAAAAGAAAGAAGGGAGGAAGGAAGAAAGAAAGAAAGAAAGAAGAAAGATAGAAGAAGGAAAGAAAGAAGAAAGAAAGAAAGAAGAAAGAAAGAAGAAAGAAAGAATGAAGAAAGAAAGAAGAAAGAAAGAATGAAGAAAGAAAGAAGAAAGAAAGAAGAAAGAAAGAAGAAAGAAAGAAAGAAAGAAAGAAGAAAGAAAGAAGAAAGAAGAAAGAAAGAAGAAAGAAAGTACGAAGAAAGAACGAAGAAAGAAAATGAAAGAAGAAAGAAAGAAGAAATAAGGTAGGAAGAAAGAAAGAAGAAATAAAGTAGGAAGAAAGAAAGAAGAAAGAAAGAAAGAATAAAGAAAGAAGTAAGAAAGAAAGAAGAAAGAAAGAAGAAAGAAAGAAAGAAAGAAAGAAAGAAAGAAGAAAGAAAGAAGAAAAAAGAAAGAAAGAAGAAAGAAAGAAGAAAGAAAGAAGAAAGAAAGAAATAAGAAAGAAAGAAAGAAGAAAGAAAGAAAGAAGAAAGAAAGAAGAAAGAAAGAAAGAATAAAGAAGAAAGAAGAAAGAAAGAACGAAGAAAGAAATAAGAAAGAAAGAAAGAAGAAAGAAAGAAGAAAGAAAGAAGAAAGACAGAAGAATGAATGTAGAAAGAAAGAAGAAAGAAAGAAGAAAGAAGAAAGAAAGAAGAAATAAAGTAGGAAGAAAGAAAGAAGAAATAAAGTAGGAAGAAAGAAAGAAGAAAGAAAGAAAGAATAAAGAAAGAAGTAAGAAAGAAGTAAGAAAGAAAGAAGAAAGAAAGAAGAAAGAAAGAAAGAAAGAAAGAAAGAAAGAAGAAAGAAAGAAGAAAAAAGAAAGAAAGAAGAAAGAAAGAAGAAAGAAAGAAGAAAGAAAGAAATAAGAAAGAAAGAAGAAAGAAAGAAAGAAGAAAGAAAGAAGAAAGAAAGAAAGAATAAAGATGAAAGAAGAAAGAAAGAACGAAGAAAGAAGAAAGAAGAAAGAAAGAAGAAAATAGAAAGAAAGAAGAAAGAAAGAAGAAAGAAAGAAGAAAGAAAGAAATAAAGAAAGAAAGAAGAAAGAAAGAAAGAAGAAAGAAATAAGAAAGAAAGAAAGAATAAAGAAGAAAGAAAGAAGAAAGAAAGAACGAAGAAAGAAGAAAGAAGAAAGAAAGAAAGAAAAGAAAGAATGAAGAAAGAAAGAAAGAAAAAATAAATAAGAAGGAAAGAAGAAAGAAGAAGAAAGAAAGAAGAAAGAAGAAAGAAAGAAAGAAGAAAGAAAGAAAGAAGAAACAAAGAAGAAAGAAAGAAAGAAGAAATAAATAAGAAGGAAAGAAGAAAGAAAGAAGAAAGAAGAAAGAAAGAAAGAAGAAAGAAAAGAAAGAAAGAAAGAAGAAAGAAAGAAGAAAGAAAGAAGGTAGAAAAAAAGGAAGAAAGAAGGAAGAAAGAAGAAAGAAAGGAGAAAGAAAAAAGAAATAAAGAAGAACGAAAGAAGAAAGAAAGAAAGAAGAAAGAAAGAAAGTAGAAACAAAGAAGAAAGAAAGAAAGAAGTAAGAAAGAAAGAAAGAAGAAAGAAAGAAGAAAGAAAGAAAGAAGAAAGAAAGAAAGAAAGAAGAAAGAAAGAAGAACGAAAGAAGAAAGAAAGAAAGAAGAAAGAAAGAATTAAGAAAGAAGTAGGAAAGAAGTAAAAAAGAAGTAAGAAAGAAGTAAGAAAGAAGAAAGAAATAAGAAGGAAAGAAGAAAGAAAGAAGAAAGAAAGAAGAAAGAAGAAAGAAAGAAAGAAGAAAGAAAGAAAGAAGAAACAAAGAAGAAAGAAAGAAGAAAGAAAGAAGAAAGAAGAAAGAAAGAAAGAAAAAATAAAGCAAGAAGAAAGAAAGAAAGAAAGAAGTAAGAAAGAAAGAAAGAATAAAGAAAGCAGAAAGAAAGAAAGAAGAAAGAAAGAAAGAAGAAAGAAAGAAGAAAGAAAGAAGGTAGAAAAAAAGGAAGAAAGAAGGAAGAAAGAAAGAAGAAAGAAAGAAGAAAGAAAGAACGAAGAAAGAAAGAAGAAAGAAGAAAGAAAGAAAGAAAAGAAAGAAGGAAGAAAGAAAGAAAGAAGAAATAAATAAGAAGGAAAGAAGAAGGAAAGAAGAAAGAAAGAAGAAAGAAGAAAGAAAGAAAGAAGAAAGAAAGAAAGGAGAAACAAAGAAGAAAGAAAGAAAGAAGAAAGAAAGAAGAAAGAAAGAAGAAAGAAGAAAGAAAGAAAGAAGAAAGAAAGAAAGAAAGAAGAAAGAAAGAAAGAAGAAAGAAGAAAGAAAGAAAGAAGAAAGAAGAAAGAAAGAAGAATGAAAGAAGAAAGAAAGAAGAAAGAAAGAAGAAAGATAGAAGAAAGAAAGAAGAAAGAAAGAAGAAAGAAAGAACGAAGAAATAAAGATGAAAGAAGATAGAAAGAAGAAATAAAGTAGGAAGAAAGAAAGAAGAAAGAAAGAAAGAAGAAAGAAAGAAGAAAGAAAGAAAGAAGAAAGAAAGAATAAGAAAGAAGAAAGAAAGAAGAAAGAAAGAAAGAAAAAAGAAAGAAAGAAGAAAGAAAGAAGAAAGACGAAAGAAGAAAGAAAGAACAAAGAAAGAAGAAAGAAAAAAGAAAGAAAGAAGACAGAAAGAAAGAAGAAAGAAAGAAGAGAGAAACAAGAAAGAAAGAAGGGAGGAAGGAAGGAAGAAAGAAAGAAAGAAAGAAGAAAGAAAGAAAAGAAAGAAGGAATAAAGAAATAAAGAAGAAATAAAGAAGAAAGAAGAAAGATAGAAGAAAGAGAAAGAAAGAAGAAAGAAAGAAAGAATAAAGAAGAAAGAAAGAAGAAAGTAAGAAGAAAGAAGAAAGAATGAAAGAAGAAAGAAAGAAGTAAGAAAGAAGAAAAAAAAAGAAAGAAAGAAGAAAGAAAGAAAGAAGAAAGAAAGAAAGAAGAAAGAAAGAAAGAAGAAAGAAGAAAGAAAGAAGAAAGAAAGAAGTAAGACAGAAGTAAGAAATAAGTAAGAAACTAAGAAGAAAGAAAGAAGAAAGAAAGAAGAAAGCAAGAAGAAATAAAGAAGAAAGAAGAAAGAAAGAAGAAAGAAAGAAGAAAGAAAGAAGAAAGAAGAAAGAAAAAAGAAAGAAAGAAGAAAGAAAGAAGAAAGAAAGAAGAAAGAAAGAAGAAAGAAAGAAGAAAGAAAGAAGAAAGAAGAAAGAAAAAGGAAAGAAGAAAGAAATAATAAAGAAAGAAGAAAGAAAGAAGAAAGAACAAAGAAAGAAGAAAGAAAGAAGAAAGAATTAAGAAAGAAGAAAGAAAGAAAGAAAGAAAAAAAGAAGATAGAAAGAAAGATGAAAGAAAGAAGAAAGAAAGAAGAAACAAAGAAAGAAGAAAGAAAGAATGAGAAAGAAAGAAGGAAGAAAGAGGAAAAAAGAATAAAGGAAGAAAAATGTAAGAACAAAGAGAGAAAGAAGAAAGAAGAAAGAAAGAAGAAAGAAAGTAAGAAGAAAGAAAGAAGGAAGAAAGAAAGAAGGAAAGAAGAAAGAAGAAAGAAGAAAGAAGAAAGAAGAAAGAAGAAAGAAAGAAGATAGAAAAAGAAAGAAAGAAGAACGAAATAAGAATGAAGTAAGAAAGAAGTAAGAAAGAAGTTAGAAAGAAGTAAAAAGAAGTAACAAAGAAAGAAGAAAGAAAGAAGAAAGAATAAAGAAAGAAAGAAGAAAGAAAGAAGAAAGAAAGAAGAAAGAAAGAAAGAAGAAAGAGGAAAGAAAGAATAAAGACAGAAGAAAGAAAGTATTAAGAAAGAACAAAGAAAGAAGGAAGAAAGAAAAAAGAAAAAAGAAAAAAAGAAGAAAGAAGAAAGAAAGAAGTAAGGAGTAAGAAAGAAGAAAGAAAAAAGAAAGAAGAAAGAAAGTAGAGAGAATAAAGAAATGAGAAAGAAACAAGAAAGAAAGAAGAAAGAAAGAAATAAAGAAAGAAAGAAAGAAAGAAAGAAAGAAAGAAAGAAAGAAAGAAGATAGAAAAAATGAAAGAAGAAATAAAGAACATAGAAGGAAGAAAGAACAAAGAAAGAAGAAATAAAGAAGTATGAAAGAAGTAAGATAGAAGTAAGAAATATGTAAGAAAGAAAGAAGAAAGAGAGAAGAAAGAAAGAAGAAAGAAAGAAGAAAGAAAGAAAGACAGAAAGAAGAAAGAAAGAAGAAAGAAAGAAGAAAGAAGAAAGAAGAAAGAAGAAAGAAAGAAGAAGAAAGAAGTAAGAAAGAAGAAAGAAAGAAAGAAGAAAGAATTAAGAAAGAAGAAAGAAAGAAGAAAGAAAGAAAGAAGAAAGAATTAAGAAAGAAGAAAGAAAGAAGAAAGAAAGAAGAAAGAGAAGAAAGAAAGAAAGAAAGAAAAAAAGAATGTAGAAGGAGAGATGAAAGAAAGAAGAAAGTAAGAAAGAAGAAAGAAAGAAGAAAGAAAGAAAGAAAGAAAGTAGGAAGAAAGAAAGAAGAAAGAAAGAAGGAAGAAAGAAGAAAAAAGAATAAAGAAAAAAAAAAGTAAGAAGAAAGAGAGAAAGAAGAAAGAAGAAAGAAAGAAGAATGAAAGAAAGAAATTAAGAAGAAAGAAAGAAGAGAGAAGTTAGAAAGAAAGAAGAAAGAAGAAAGAAAAAAGAAAGAAAGAAGAAAGAAGAATGAAAGAAAGAAATTAAGAAGAAAGAAAGAAAGAAGAAAGAAAGAAGAATTAAAGAAGAAAGAAGTAAGAAAAAAGTAAAAAAGAAAGAAGAAAGAAAGAAATACCAAAGAAGAAGTAAGAAAGAATTAAGAAAGAAGGAAGAAAGAAAGAAGAAAGAAAGAAGAAAGAAGAAAGAGAGTAGAAAGAAGAAATAAAGAAGAAAGAAATAAGAAAGAAAGAAGAAAGAAAGAAGAAAGAAAGAAGAAAGAAAGAAGAAAGAGAGAGGAAAGAAAGGAGAAAGAAAGAAGAGAAAAGTAAGAAAGAAAGAAGAAAGAAAGAAGAAAGAAAGGAAGAAGAAAGAAAGAAGTAAGAAAGAAGAAAGAAAGAAAAAAAAAGAATAAACAATGAAAGAAAGAAAGAAGAATGAAAGAAAGAAATTAAGAAGAAAGAAAGAAGAAAGAAAGAAGAAAGAAAGAAGAAAGAAATAAAGGAATAAAGAAGAAAGAAAGAAGAAAGAGAGGAAGAAGAAAGAAAGAAGAAAGAATGAAGAAAGAAAGACGAAAGAAAGAAGTAAGAAAGAAGAAAGAAAGAAAGAAGAAAGAGAGAAAGAAGAAACAAAGAAAGAAGAAAGAAGAATGAAGTAATAAAGAAAGAAGTAAGAAGAAAGAAAGAAAGAAGTAAGTTGTAAGAAAGAAGTAAGAAAGAAAGAAGAAAGAAAGGAAGAAGAAATGAAGAAGAAATGAAGAATAAAGAAAGAAGAAAGAAAGAAAGAAGAAAGAAAGAAGAAAGAAAGAAGTAAGAAAGAATTAAAAAAGAAAGAAGTAAGAAAGAAAGAAGAAAGAAAGAAAGAAGAAAGAGAGACGAAAGAAAGAAGAAAGAAAAATGGAAGAAAGAAAGGAAGAAGAAAGAAAGAAAGAAAGAAGAATGAAAGAAGAAAGAAAAATAAAAAAAGAAAGAAAGAAAAAAGAAAGAAGAAAGAAAGGAGAAAGAAAAAAGAAAGAAAGAAAGAAAGAAGAAAGAAAGAAGAAAGAAAGAAGAAAGAAAGAAGAAAGAAAGAAGAAAGAAAGAAGAAAGAAGTAAGAAAGAAAGAAGTAAGTTGTTAGAAAGAAGTAAGAAAGAAGAAAGAAAGTAGAAAAAAAGAAAGAAAGAAGAAAGAAAGCAGAAAGAAAAAAGAAAGAAAAAAGAAAGAAGAAAGAAAGAAGAAAGAAGAAAGAAAGAAAGAAAAAGAAAGAAGAAAGAAAGAAAGAAGAAAGAAAGAAGAAAGAAGGAGGAAAAAAAAGAAAGAAAGAAAAAAGAAGAAAGAAATAAGAAAGAAGTAAGAAAGAAAGAAGTAAGCAAGAAAGAAGAAAGAAATAAGAAAGAAGAAAGAAAGAAAGAAGAAAGAAAGAAAGAAGAAAGAAAGAAAGAAAGAATAAGAAAGAAAGAAGAAAGAAAGAAGAAAGAAAGAAAGAAGAAAGAAAGAAGAAATAAAGAAGAACGAAAGAAGAAAGAAAGAAAGAAGAAAGAAAGTAGAAAGAAAGAAAGAAGAAAGAAAGAAGAAATAAGAAAGAAGGAAAAAAGAAAGAAAGAAGAAAGAAAGGACAAAAAAGATAGAAGGAAGAAAGAAAGAAAGAAGAAATAAAGAAGAAAGAAAGAAGTAAAAAAGAGGAAAGATAGAAGAAAGAGAACGAAAGAAGAAAGAAAGAAAGAATAAAGAAGAAAGAAAGAAGAAAGAAAGAAGAAAGAAAGTAGGAAGAAAGAAAGAAGAAAGAAAGAAAGAAGAAAGAAGAAAGAAAGAAGAAAGCAAGAAGAAAGAAAGAAGAAAGAAGAAAGAAAGAAGAAAGAAAGAAGAAAGAAGAAAGAAAAAAGAAAGAAAGAAGAAAGAAAGAGGAAAGAAAGAAGAAAGAAGAAAGAAAAAGGAAAGAAGAAAGAAATAAGAAAGAAAGAAGAAAGAAAGAAGAAAGACAAAGAACAAAGAAAGAAGAAAGAAAGAAGAAAGAATGAAGAAAGAAAGAAGAAAGAAAGAAAGAAAGAAAGAAAAAAAGAAGATAGAATAAAAGATGAAAGAAAGAAGAAAGAAAGAAGAAACAAAGAAAGAAGAAAGAAAGAATGAGAAAGAAAGAAGGAAGAAAGAGGAAAAAAGAATAAAGGAAGAAAAAAGTAAGAACAAAGAGAGAAAGAAGAAAGAAGAAAGAAAGAAGAAAGAAAGAAGGAAGAAAGAAAGAAGGAAGAAAGAAGAAAGAGGTAAGAAAGAAAGAAGAAAGAAGAAAGAAAGAAGAAAGAAGAAAGAAGAAAGAAGAAAGAAGAAAGAAGAAAGAAGAAAGAAGAAAGAAGAAAGAAGAAAGAAGAAAGAGAAAGAAGAAAGAAGAAAGAAGAAAGAAAGAAGATAGAAAAAGAAAGAAAGAAAGAAGAAAGAAAGAAGAAAGAAGTAAGAAAGAAGTAAGAAAGAAGTTAGAAAGAAGTAAGAAAGAAGTAACAAAGAAAGAAGAAAGAAAGAATAAAGAATTAAGAAAGAAAGAAGAAAGAAAGAAGAAAGAAAGAAGAAAGAAAGAAAGAAAAAAGAGGAAAGAAAGAATAAAGACAGAAGAAAGAAAGTATAAAGAAAGAACAAAGAAAGAAGGAAGAAAGAAAAAAGAAAAAAGAAAGAAAAAAAGAAGAAAGAAGAAAGAAAGAAAGAAGTAAGGAGTAAGAATGAAGAAAGAAAAAAGAAAGAAGAAAGAAAGTAGAGAGAATAAAGAAATGAGAAAGAAACAAGAAAGAAAGAAGAAAGAAAGAAAGAAAGAAAGAAAGAAAGAAAGAAAGAAAGAAAGAAGATAGAAAAAATGAAAGAAGAAATATAGAAGATAGAAGGAAGAAAGAACAAAGAAAGAAGAAAGAAAGAAGTATGAAAGAAGTAAGATAGAAGTAAGAAATATGTAAGAAAGAAAGAAGAAAGAGAGAAAGAAGAAAGAAGAAAGAAAGAAGAAAGAAGAAAGAAAGAAGAAGAAAGAAAGAAGAAAGAAAGAAGAAAGAAAGAAAGAAGAAAGAATTAAGAAAGAAGAAAGAAAGAACAAAGAAAGAAGAAAGAGAAGAAAGAAAGAAGAAAGAAAGAAAGAAAGAAAGAAAAAAAGAATATAGAAAGAAAGATGAAAGAAAGAAGAAAGTAAGAAAGAAGAATGAAAGAAGAAAGAAAGAATTAAAAAGAAGTAAGAAAGAAGGAAGAAAGAAGGAAGAAACAAAGAAGAAAGAAAGAAGAAAGAAAGAAAGAAGAAAGAAAGAAGAAAATAGAAAGAAAGAAGAAAGAAAGAAAGAAGAAAGAAAGAATGAAGAAAGAAAGAAGAAAGAAAGAAGAAAGAAAGAAGAAAGAAAGAAGAAAGAAAGAAGAAAGAAGAAAGAAAGAAAGAAGAAAGAAAGAAGAAAGAAAGAAGAAAGAAAGAAAGAAAGAAGAAAGAATGAAGAAAGAATGAACAAAGAATGAACAAAGAAATAAAGAAGAAAGAAAGAAAGAAAGAAGAAAGAAAGAAGAAAGAAAGAAGAAAGAAAGAAAGAAAGAAAGAAGAAAGAAAGAAAAAAAAGAAAGAAAGAAGAAAGAAAGGAAGAAGAAAGAAAGAAGAAAGTAAGAAATAAGAAAGAAAGGAAGAAGGAAGAAAGAAAGAAGAAAGAAAGAACTAAGAAAGAAGTAAGAAAGAAGAAAGAAAGAAATATAGAAGAAAGAAAGAAGAAAGAAAGAAGAAAGAAAGAAGAAAGAAAGAAGAAAGAAAGAAAGAAGTAAGAAAGAAGAAAGAAAGAAGTAAGAAAGAGGTAAGAAAGGAAGAAGAAAGAAAGAAAGAAGAAAGAAAGAAGAAAGAAAGAAGAAAGAAAGAACTAAGAAAGAAGTAAGAAAGAAGAAAGAAAGAAATATAGAAGAAAGAAAGAAGAAAGAAAAAAAGAAGAGAGAAGGAAGAAAGAAAGAAGAAAGAAAGAAGAAAGAAACAAGACAGAAGTTAGAAAGAAAGAAGTAAGAAACAAAGAAGAAAGAAGAAAGAAAGAAGAAAGAAAGAAGTAAGAAACAAATAAGAAAGAAGTAATAAAGAAAGAAAAAAGAAAGAAAGAAGAAAGAAAAAAGAAAGAAGACAGAAAGAAGAGAGAAAGAAAGAAAGAAGAAAGAAAGAAGAAAGAAGAAAGAAAGAAAGAAGAAAGAAAGAATAAAGAAGAAAGAAAGAAGAAAGAAAGAAGAAAGAAAGAAAGAAGAAAGAAAGAAGAAAGAAAGAAGAAAGAAATAAGAAAGAAAGAAGAAAGGAAGAAGAAAGGAAGAAGAAATGAAGAAAGAAGAAAGAAAGAACGAAGAAAGAAAGAAGAAAGAAAGAAGAAAGAAAGAAAGAAGAAAGAAGAAAGAAAGAAGAAAGGAAGAACAAAGTAAGAAGTAGGAAAGTAGAAAGAAAGAAGAAAGAAAAAAGAAAGAAAGAAAGAAGAAAGAAAGAAGAAAGAAAGAAGAAAGAAAGAAGAAAGAAAGAGGAAAGAAGTAAGAGAGAAAGAAGAAAGAAAGAAAGAAGAAAGAAAGAAAGAAGTAAGGAAGAAGAAAAAAAGAAAGAAGAAAGAAAGAAAGAAAGAAGAAAGAAAGAAGAAAGAAAGAAGAAAGAAAGAAGAAAGAAAGAAGAAAAAGAAGAAAGAAAGAAGAAAGAAAGAAGAAGGAAAGTAGGAAGGAAGGAAGGAAGAAAGAAAGAAAGAAAGAAAGAAGAAAGAAAGAAAGAAAAGAAAGAAGGAAGAAAGAAAGAAAGAAGAAAGAAAGAAGAAAGAAAGAAGAAAGAAAGAAGAAAGAAGGAAGAAAGAAGAAAGAAAGAAGAAAGAGAGAAAGAAAGAAGAAAGAAAGAAGAAACAAAGAAATAAGAAAGAAAATAGAAGAAAGAAAGAAAGAAGAAAGAAAGAAAGAAGAAATAAAGAAAGAATAAGGAAGAAAGAAAGAAGAAAGAAAGAACGAAGAAAGATAGAAGAAAGAAAGAAAGAAGAAAGAAAGAATGAAAGAAGAAAGAAAGAAGAAAGAAAGAAGAAGAAAGAAGAAAGAAGAAAAAGAAAGAAGAAAGAAAGAAGAAAGAAAGAAAGAAGAAAGAAAGAAGAAAGAAAGAAGAAAGAAAGAAGAAAGAAAGAAAGAAAAAAAGAAGAAAGTAAGAAGAAAAAAGAAAGAAAGAAAGAAGAAAGAAAGAAAGAAAGAAGAAAGAAAGAAAGAAGAAAGAAAGAAGAAAGAAAGAAGAAAGAAAGAAAGAAAGGAAGAAAGAAGAAAGAAAGAAGAAAAAAGAAAGAAAGAAGAAACAAAGAAGAAGAAAGTAAGAAGAAATAAAGAAATAAGAAAGAAAGAAAGAAGAAAGAAAGAAAGAAGAAAGAAAGAAGAAAGAAAGAAGTAAGAAAGAAAGAATTAAGAAAGAAGGAAGAAAAAAGGAAGAAAGAAGGAAGAAAGAAAGAAGAAAGAAAGAAGAAAGAAAGAAGAAATAAAGAAGAACGAAAGAAGAACGAAAGAAAGAAGAAAGAAAGTAGAAAGGAAGAAAGAAGAAAGAAAGAAGAAATAAGAAAGAAGGAAAAAAGAAAGAAAGAAGAAAGAAAGAAGAAAAAAGAAAGAAGGAAGAAAGAAAGAAAGAAAGAAAGAAAGAAAGAAGAAAGAAAGGAAGAATAAAGAAGAAAGAAAGAAGAAAGAAAGAAGAATGAAAGAAGAACGAAAGAAGAAAGATAGAGAAAGAAAGAAGAAAGAAAGAAGAAAGAAAGAAGAATGAAAGAAGAAAGAAAGAAGAAAGAAAGAAGAAAGAAAGAAGAAAGAAGAAAGGAAGAAGAAAGAAAGAAGAAAGAAAGAAAAAAGAAAGAAAGAAAGAATAAAGAAGAAAGAACAAAGAAAGAAAGAAGAAAGAAGAAAGAAAGAAGAAATAAAGTAGGAAGAAAGAAAGAAGACAGAAAGAAAGAAGAAAGAAACAAGAAAGAAAGAAGGAACGAAGGAAGAAAGAAAGAAAGAAAGAAAGAAGAAAGAAAGGAAGAAAAGAAAGAAGGAAGAAAGAAAGAAAGAAAGAAAGAAGAAAGAAAGAAGAAAGAAAGAAGTAAGAAAGAAGTAAGAAAGAAGTAAACAGAAAGGAGAAAGAAGAGACAGAAGAAAGAAAGAAGAAAGAAAGAATAAAGAAAGAAGTAAGAAAGAAGTAAGAAAGGAAGAAGAAAGAAAGAAGAAATAAAGAAGAAAGAAACAAGAAAGAAAGAAGGAAGGAAGAAAGAAAGAAAGAAAGAAGAAAGAAAGAAGAAAGAAAGAAAGAAGAAAGAAAGAAAGAAGAAAGAAAGAAAAACAGGAAGAAAGAAGAAAGAAAGAAAGAAGAAAGAAAGAAGAAAGAAAGAATTAAGAAAGAAGTAAGAAAGAAGGAAGAATGAAGGAAGAAAGAAGGAAGAAAGAAAGAAGAAAGAAAGAAGAAATTAGAAAGAAAGAAGAAAGAAAGAAAGAAGAAAGAAGGAACGAAGAAAGAAAGAAGAAAGAAAGAAGAAAGAAAGAAAGAAAGAAGAAAGAAAGAAGAAAGAAAGAAGAAAGAAAGAAGAAAGAAGAAAGAAAGAAGAAAGAAAGAAAAAAGTAAGAAACAAAGAAGAAAAAAGAAAGAAAGAAGAAAGAAAGAAGTAAGAAAGAAGTAAGAAAGAAGTGATAAAGAAAGAAAAAAGAAAGAAAGAAGAAAGAAACAAGAAAGAAAAAAGACAGAAAGAAGAAAGAGAGAAAGAAAGAAAGAAGAAAGAAAGAAGAAAGAAGAAAGAAAGAATAAAGAAAGAAGAAAGAAAGAAGAAAGAAGAAAGAAAGAAAGAAGAAAGAAAGAAGAAAGAAAGAAGAAAGAAAGAAGAAAGAAAGAAAAAAGAAAGAAGAAAGGAAGAAGAAAGGAAGAAGAAAGGAAGAATAAAGAAATAAGAAAGGAAGAAGAAAGAAAGAAGAAAGAAAGAAAGAAGAAAGAAAGAAGTAAGAAGAAGGAAAGAAGAGAGATGAAAGATAGAAGAAAGAAAGAAGAAAGAATGAAGAAAGAAAGAAGAAAGAACGAAGAAAGAATGAAGAAAGAAAGAAGAAAGAACGAAGAAAGAAGGAAGAAAGAAATAAGAAAGAAAGAAGAAAGAATTAAGAAAGAAAGAAGAAAGAAAGAAAGAAGAAAGAAAGAAAGAAGAAAGAAAAAAGAAAGAAAGAAGAAAGAAGAAAGAAAGAAAAGAAAGAAAGCAAGAAGAAAGAAAGAAAGAAGAAAGAAAGAAAAAACAGGAAGAAAGAAGAAAGAAAGAAAGAAGAAAGAAAGAAGAAAGAAAGAATTAAGAAAGAAGTAAGAAAGAAGGAAGAATGAAGGAAGAAAGAAGGAAGAAAGAAAGAAGAAAGAAAGAAGAAAATAGAAAGAAAGAAGAAAGAAAGAAAGAAGAAAGAAGGAACGAAGAAAGAAAGAAGAAAGAAAGAAGAAAGAAAGAAAGAAAGAAGAAAGAAAGAAGAAAGAAAGAAGAAAGAAAGAAGAAAGAAAGAAGAAAGAAAGAAGAAAGAAAGAAAAAAGTAAGAAACAAAGAAGAAAAAAGAAAGAAAGAAGAAAGAAAGAAGTAAGAAAGAAGTAAGAAAGAAGTGATAAAGAAAGAAAAAAGAAAGAAAGAAGAAAGAAAAAGAAAGAAAGAAGACAGAAAGAAGAAAGAGAGAAAGAAAGAAAGAAGAAAGAAAGAAGAAAGAAGAAAGAAAGAATAAAGAAAGAAGAAAGAAAGAAGAAAGAAGAAAGAAAGAAAGAAGAAAGAAAGAAGAAAGAAAGAAGAAAGAAAGAAGAAAGAAAGAAAAAAGAAAGAAGAAAGGAAGAAGAAAGGAAGACGAAAGGAAGAATAAAGAAATAAGAAAGGAAGAAGAAAGAAAGAGAAGAAAGAAAGAAGAAAGAAAGAAGTAAGAAGAAGGAAAGAAGAGAGATGAAAGATAGAAGAAAGAAAGAAGAAAGAAAGAAAGAAGACAGACAGTAGAAAGAAAGAAAGAAAGAAAGAAGAAAGAAAGAAAGAAGAAAGAAAGAAAGAAGAAAAAAAGAAGAAAGAAAGAATGAAGAAAGAAAGAAGAAAGAAAGAATGAAGAAAGAAAGAAGAAAGAACGAAGAAAGAAAGAAGAAAGAAAGAAGAAAGAAAGAAGAAAGAAGAAAGAAAGAAGAAAGAAAGAGGAAAGAAGTAAGAGAGAAAGAAGAAAGAAAGAAAGAAGAAAGAAAGAAAGACGTAAGGAAGAAGAAAGAAAGAAAGAAGAAAGAAAGAAGAAAGAAAGAAAGAAGAAAGAAAGAAGAAAGAAAGAAAGAAAGAAGAAAGAAAGAAGAAAGAAAGAGGAAAGAAAGAAGAAAGAAAGAAGAAAGAAAAAAGAAAGAAAGAAAGAAGAAAGAAAGAATAAAGAAGAAAGAAAGAAGAAAGAAAGGAAGAAGAACGAAAGAAGAAAGAAAAAAGAAAGAAAGAAAGAAGAAAGAAAGAAAGAATAAAGAAGAAAGGAAGAAGAAAGAAAGGAAGAAGAAAGAAAGAAGAAAGAAAGAAGAAAGAAAGAAGAAAGAAAGAAGGAAGGAAGGAAGAAAGAAATAAAGAAAGAAAGAAAGAAAGAAGAGAGAAAGAAAGAAAAGAAAGAAGGAAGAAAGAAGAAAGAATGAAAGAAGAAATAAAGAAGAAAGAAAGAAAAAAGAAAGAAAGAAAGAAGAAAGAAAGAATAAAGAATAAAGAAAGAAGAAAGAAAGGAAGAAGAACGAAAGAAGAAAGAAAAAGAAAGAAAGAAAGAAGAAAGAAAGAAAGAATAAAGAAGAAAGAAAGAAGAAAGAAAGGAAGAAGAAAGAAAGAAGGAAGGAAGGAAGAAAGAAATAAAGAAAGAAAGAAAGAAAGAAGAGAGAAAGAAAGAAAAGAAAGAAGGAAGAAAGAAGAAAGAAAAAAAGAAGAAAGAAAGAAGTAAGAAGAAGGAAAGAAGAGAGATGAAAGATAGAAGAAAGAAAGAAGAAAGAAAGAAAGAAGACAGACAGTAGAAAGAAAGAAAGAAAGAAAGAAGAAAGAAAGAAAGAAGAAAGAAAGAAGAAAGAAAGAATGAAGAAAGAAAGAAGAAAGAAAGAATGAAGAAAGAAAGAAGAAAGAACGAAGTAAGAAAGAAGAAAGAAAGAAGAAAGAAAGAAGAAAGAAAGAAGAAAGAAGAAAGAAAGAAGAAAGAAAGAGGAAAGAAGTAAAAGAGAAAGAAGAAAGAAAGAAAGAAGAAAGAAAGAAAGACGTAAGGAAGAAGAAAGAAAGAAAGAAGAAAGAAAGAAGAAAGAAAGAAAGAAGAAGAAAGAAGAAAGAAAGAAAGAAAGAAGAAAGAAAGAAGAAGAAAGAAGAAAGAAAGAAGAAAGAAAGAAGAAAGAAAAAGAAAGAAAGAAAGAAGAAAGAAAGAAAGAATAAAGAAGAAAGAAAGAAGAAAGAAAGGAAGAGAAGAAAGAAGAAAGAAAGAAGAAAGAAGAAGAAAGAAAGAAGGAAGGAAGAAAGAAATAAAGAAAGAAAGAAAGAAAGAAGAGAGAAAGAAAGAAAGAAAGAAGGAAGAAAGAAAGAAAGAAGAAATAAAGAAGAAAGAAGAGAGAAAGAAAGAAGAAAGAAAGAAGAAGAAAGAAAGAAGTAAGAAAGAAAGAAAGAAGAAAGAAAGAAAGAAGGAAGAAAGAAAGAAGAAAGAAGAAAGAAAGAAGAAAGAAAGTAGGAAGAAAGAAAGAAGAAAGAAAGAAAGAACAAAGAAAGAAGAAAGAAAGAAAGAAGAAAGAAAGAACAAAGAAAGAAGAAAGAAAGAAAAAAGAAAGAAGACAGAAAGAAAGAAGAAAGAAAGAAGAAAGAAACAAGAAAGAAAGAAGGAAGGAAGGAAGAAAGAAAGAAAGAAAGAAAGAAGAAAGAATGAAAGAAAAGAAAGAAGGAAGAAAGAAAGAAGAAGAAATAAAGAAGAAAGAAAGAAGTAAGAAAGAAGTAAGAAAGAAGTAAAAAAGAAAGAAGAAAGGAAGACAGAAGAAAGAAAGAAGAGAGAAAGAAGAAAGAAAGAAGAAAGAAAGAAAGAATAAAGAAAGAAGTAAGAAAGAAGTAAGAAAGGAAGAAGAAAGAAAGAAGAAAGAAAGAAGAAAGAAACAAGAAAGAAAGAAGGAAGGAAGAAAGAAAGAAAGAAAGAAAGAAAGAAGAAAAAAAGAAGAAAGAAAGAAGAATGAAAGAGGAAAGAAAAAAGAAAGAAAGAAGAAAGAAAGAAGTAAGAAAGAAAGAAGAAGAAAGAAGAAAGAAAGAAAGAAGAAAGAAGAAAGAAAGAAGAAAGAAAGAAAGAAGAAGAAAGAAGAAAGAAAGAAGAAAGAAAGAAAGAAAGAAAAAAGAAAGAAAGAAGAAAGAAAGAACGAAGAAAGAAAGAAGAAAGAAGAAAGAAAGAAGAAAGAATGTAGGAAGAAAGAAAGAAGAAAGAAAGAACAAAGAAAGAAGAAAGAAAGAAAAAAGAAAGAAAGAAGACAGAAAGAAAGAAGAAAGAAAGAAGAAAGAAACAAGAAAGAAAGGAGGAAGGAAGGAAGGAAGGAAGAAAGAAAGAAAGAAAGAAAGAAAGAAGAAATAAAGAAGAAAGAAAGAAGTAAGAAAGAAGTAAGAAAGAAGTAAAAAAAGAAAGAAGAAAGAAAGACAGAAGA
>NW_027043671.1:0-55286 GCF_036013475.1 Columba livia | reverse complement strand
AGGGGAAAGAAAGCCCAAAGAAAGCCCAAAGAAAGCCCAAAGAAAGGGGAAAGAAAGCCCAAAGAAAGGGGAAAGAAAGCCCAAAGAAAGGGGAAAGAAAGCCCAAGAAAGCCCAAAGAAAGCCCAAAGAAAGTGGAAAGAAAGCCCAAAGAAAGCCCAAAGAAAGCCCAAGAAAAGCCCAAAGAAAGGGGAAAGAAAGCCCAAAGAAAGGGGAAAGAAAGCCCAAGGAAAGCCCAAAGAAAGGGGAAAGAAAGCCCAAAGAAAGGGGAAACAAAGCCCAAAGAAAGGGGAAAGAAAGGGGAAAGAAAGCCCAAAGAAAGGGAAAGAAAGGGGAAGAAAGCCCAAAGAAAGGGGAAACAAAGCCAAAGAAAGGGAAAGAAAGGGGAAAGAAAGCCCAAAGAAAGGGGAAAGAAAGGGGAAAGAAAGCCCAAAGAAAGCCCAAAGAAAGGGGAAAGAAAGCCCAAAGAAAGGGGAATGACAGCCCAAAGAAAGGGAAAGAAAGCCCAAAGAAAGGGGAAAGAAAGCCCAAAGAAAGGGGAAAGAAAGCCCAAAGAACGTGGAAAGAAAGGGGAATGAAAACCCAAAGAAACCCCAAAGAAAGCCCAGGAAAGTCCAAAGAAAGGGGAAAGAAAACCCACAGAAAGGGGAAAGAAAGCCCAAAGAAAGCCCAAAGAAAGCCCACAGAAAGGGGAAAGAAAGCCCAAAGAAAGGGGAAAGAAAGCCCAAAGAAAGGGGAAAGAAAGCCAAAGAAAGCCCAAAGAAAGACCAAAGAAAACCCAAAGAAAGCCCAAAGAAAGGGGAAAGGAAGCCCAAAGAAAGGGGAAAGAAGCCCAAAGAAAGGGAATGACAGCCCAAAGAAAGGGAAAGAAAGCCCAAAGAAAGGCGAAAGAAAGCCCAAAGAAAGGGGAAAGAAAGCCCAAAGAAAGGGGAAAGAAAGCCCAAAGAAATGGGAAAGAAAGCCCAAACAAAGGGAATGACAGCCCAAAGAAAGGGGAAAGAAAGCCCAAAGAAAGGGGAAAGAAAGCCCAAAGAAAGGGGAAAGAAAGCCCAAAGAAAGGGGAAAGAAAGCCCAAAGAAAGGGAAAGAAAGCCCAAAGAAAGCTGAAAGACAGCCCAAAGAAAGCCCAAAGAAAGGGGAAAGAAGCCCAAAGAAAGGGGACAGAAAGCTCAAAGAAAGCCCAAAGAAAGGGGAAAGAAAGCCCAAAGAAAGGGGAAAGAAAGCCCAAAGAAAGGGGAAAGAAAGCCCAAAGAAAGGGGAAAGAAAGCCCAGAGAAAGCCCAAAGAAAGCCCAAAGAAAGCCCAAAAGAAAGGGAAAGAAAGCCCAAAGAAAGGGGAAAGAAAGCCCAAAGAAAGGGGAAAGAAAGCCCAAGAAAGGGAAGAAAGCCCAAAGAAAGGGGAAAGAAAGCCCAAGAAAGGGGAAAGAAAGCCCAAAGAAAGCACAAAGAAAGGGGAAAGAAAGCCTATGAAAGCCCAAAGAAAGTGGAAAGAAAGGGGAAAGAAAACCCAAAGAAAGCCCAAAGAAAGCCCAAGGAAAGCCCAAAGAAAGGGCGAAAATATCCCAAAGAAAGGGAAAGAAAGCCCAAAGAAAGCCCAAAGAAAGCCCAAAGAAAGCCCACAGAAAGGGAAGAAATCCCAAAGAAAGGGGAAAGAAAGCCCAAAGAAAGCCCAAAGAAAGCCCAAAGAAAGCCCAAAGAAAGCCAAAGAAAGGGGAAAGAAAGCCCAAAGAAAGGGGAAAGGAAGCCCAAAGAAAGGGGAATGACAGCCCAAAGAAAGGGGAAAGAAAGCCCAAAGAAAGGGGAAAGAAAGCCCAAAGAGAGGGGAAAGAAGCCCAAAGAAAGGGGAAAGAAAGCCCAAGAAAGCCCAAAGAAAGTGGAAAGAAAGGGGAAGAAAGCCCAAAGAAAGCCCAAAGAAAGCCCAAGGAAAGCCCAAAGAAAGGGAAAGAAAGCCCAAAGAAAGGGGAAAGAAAGCCCAAAGAAAGCCCAAAGAAAGGGGAAAGAAAGCCCAAAGAAAGGGGAAACAAAGCCCAAAAAGGGGAAAGAAAGGGGAAAGAAAGCCCAAAGTAAATGGAAAAAAAGGGGAAAGAAAGCCCAAAGAAAGCCCAAAGAAAGGGGAAAGAAAGCCAAAGAAAGGGGAAAGAAAGCCCAAAGAAAGACCAAAGAAAGCCCAAAAAAAGGGGAAATAAAGCCCAAAGAAAGGGGGAAGAAAGCCCAAAGAAAGCCCAAAGAAAGGGGAAAGAAAGGGGACAGAAAGCCCAAAGAAAGCCCAAAGAAAGCCCAAAGAAAGGGGAAAGAAAGCCCAAAGAAAGCCCAAAGAAAGGGGAAAGAAAGCACAAAGAAAGGGGAAAGAAAGTCCAAAGAAAGGGAAAGAAAGCCCAAAGAAAGGGGAAAGACACCCAAAGAAAGCCAAAGAAAGGGGAAAGAAAGTCCAAAGAAAGGGGAAAGAAAGCTCAAAGAAAGCCAAAGAAAGGGGAAAGAAAGCCCAAAGAAAGGGAAAGAAAGCCAAAGAAAGTGGAAAGAAAGCCCAAAGAAAGGGGAAAGAAAGCCCAGAGAAAGCCCGAAGAGAGCCAAAGAAAGCCCAAAGAAAGCCAAAGAAAAGGGAAAGAAAGCCAAAGAAAGGGGAAAGAAAGCCCAAAGAAAGCCCAAAGAAAGCCCAAAGAAAGTGGAAAGAAAGCCCAAAGAAAGCCCAAAGAAAGGGGAAAGAAAGCCCAAAGAAAGGGGAAACAAAGCCCAAAGAAAGGGGAAAGAAAGGGGAAAGAAAGCCCAAAGAAAGGGGAAAGAAAGGGGAAAGAAAGCCCAAAGAAAGCCCAAAGAAAGGGGAAAGAAAGCCCAAAGAAAGGGGAAAGAAAGCCCAAAGAAAGGGGAAAGAAAGCCCAAGAAAGCCCAAAGAAAGCCCAAAGAAAGTGGAAAGAAAGCCCAAAGAAAGCCCAAAGAAAGGGGAAAGAAAGCCCAAAGAAAGGGGAAACAAAGCCCAAAGAAAGGGGAAAGAAAGGGGAAAGAAAGCCCAAAGAAAGGGGAAAGAAAGGGGAAAGAAAGCCCAAAGAAAGCCCAAAGAAAGGGGAAAGAAAGCCCAAGGAAAGGGGAAAGAAAGCCCAAAGAAAGGGGAAATAAAGCCCAA
The DNA here is from genome assembly GCF_036013475.1 of Columba livia. Lineage (NCBI taxonomy): Eukaryota > Metazoa > Chordata > Aves > Columbiformes > Columbidae > Columba > Columba livia. Next base: position 52,173 of record NW_027043671.1, on the reverse strand, counting down.
AGAAAGGGGAAAGAAAGCCAAAGAAAGGGGGAAGAAAGGTCAAAGAAAGCCCAAAGAAAGGGGAAAGAAAGCCCAAAGAAAGCCCAAAGAAAGGGGAAAGAAAGCGCAAAGAAAGCCCAAAGAAAGGGGAAAGAAAGCCCAAAGAAAGGGGAAAGAAAGCCCAAGGAAAGGGGAAAGAAAGCCCAAAGAAAGGGGAAAGAAAGCCCAAAGAAAGCCCAAAGAAAGGGGAAAGAAAGCCCAAAGAAAGGGGAAAGAAAGCTCAAAGAAAGCCCAAAGAAAGGGGAAAGAAAGCCCAAAGAAAGGGGAAAGAAAGCCCAAAGAAAGGGGAAAGAAAGCCCCAAAGAAAGGGGAAAGAAAGCCCAAAGAAAGGGGAATGACAGCCCAAAGAAAGGGGAAAGAAAGCCCAAAGAAAGGGGAAAGAAAGCCCAAAGAAAGGGGAAAGAAAGCCCAAAGAAAGTGGAAAGAAAGGGGAATGAAACCCAAAGAAACCCCAAAGAAAGCCCAAGGAAAGTCCAAAGAAAGGGAAAGAAAACCAAAGAAAGGGGAAAGAAAGCCCAAAGAAATCCCAAAGAAAGCCACAGAAAGGGGAAAGAAAGCCCAAAGAAAGGGAAAGAAAGCCCAAAGAAAGGGGAAAGAAAGCCCAAAGAAAGCCCAAAGAAAGACCAAAGAAAGCCCAAAGAAAGCCCAAAGAAAGGGGAAAGGAAGCCCAAAGAAAGGGGAAAGAAAGCCCAAAGAAAGGGAAAGAAAGCCCAAAGAAAGGGGAAAGAAAGCCCAAAGAAAGCCCAAAGAAAGGGGAAAGAAAGCCCAAAGAACGCCAAAGAAAGGGGAAAGAAAGCCCAAAGAAATCCCAAGAAAGCCCAAAGAAAGTGGAAAGAAAGGGGAAAGAAAGCCCAAAGAAAGCCCAAAGAAAGCCCAAGAAAGCCCACAGAAAGCCAAAGAAATCCAAAGAAAGCCCAAAGAAAGCCCAAAGAAATGTCAAAGAAAGGGGAAAGAAAGCCCAAAGAAAGGGGGAAAGAAAGCCCAAAGAAAGGGGAATGACAGCCCAAAGAAAGGGGAAAGAAAGCCCAAAGAAAGGGGAAAGAAAGCCCAAAGAAAGGGAAAGAAAGCCCAAAGAAAGGGGAAAGAAAGCCCAAAGAAAGGGGAAAGAAAGCCAAAGAAAGCCCAAAGAAAGCCCAAAGAAAGTGGAAAGAAAGGGGAAAGAAAGCCCAAAGAAAGCCCAAGGAAAGCCAAAGAAAGGGGAAATAAAGCCCAAAGAAAGGGTAATGACAGCCCAAAGAAAGGGTAAAGAAAGCCCAAAGAAAGGGGAAAGAAAGCCCAAAGAAAGGGGAAAGAAAGGGGAAAGAAAGCCCAAAGAAAGGGGAAAGAAAGCCCAAAGAAAGGGGAAAGAAAGCCCAAAGAAAGGGGAAAGAAAGCCCAATGAAAGCCCAAAGAAAGCCCGAAGAAAGCCCAAAGAAAGCCCAAAGAAAGCCCAAAGAAAAGGGAAAGAAAGCCCAAAGAAAGGTGAAAGAAAGCCCAAGGAAAGGGGAAAGAAATCCCAAAAATTGGGAAATAAAGCCCAAGAAAGGGGAAAGAAAGCCCAAAGAAAGGGGGAAGAAAGCCCAAAGAAAGCCCAAAGAAAGGGGAAAGAAAGGGGACAGAAAGCCCAAAGAAAGCCCAAAGAAAGCCCAAAGAAAGGGGAAAGAAAGCCCAAAGAAAGGGGAAAGAAAGGGGAAAGAAAGCCAAAGAAAGGGGAAAGAAAGGGGAAAGAAACCCCAAAGAAAGGGGAAAGAAAGCCCAAAGAAAGCCCAAAGAAAGGGGAAATAAAGCCCAAAGAAAGGGGAAAGAAAGCCCAAAGAAAGGGGAGGAAAGCCCAAAGAAAGCCCAAAGAAAGGGGAAAGAAAGCGCAAAGAAAGCCCACAGAAAGGGGAAAGAAAGCCCAAAGAAAGGGGAAAGAAAGCCCAAAGAAAGGGGAAAGAAAGCCCAAAGAAAGGGAAAGACAGCCCAAAGAAAGCCCAAAGAAAGGGGAAAGAAAGCCCAAGAAAGGGGAAAGAAAGCTCAAAGAAAACCCAAAGAAAGGGAAAGAAAGCCCAAAGAAAGGGGAAAGAAAGCCCAAAGAAAGGGGAAGAAAGCCCAAAGAAAGTGGAAAGAAAGCCCAGAGAAAGCCCAAAGAAAGCCAAAGAAAGCCCAAAGAAAAGGGAAAGAAAGCCCAAAGAAAGGGAAAGAAAGCCCAAAGAAAGTGGAATAACAGCCCAAAGAAAGTGGAAAGAAAGGGGAAAAAAAACCCAAAGAAAGCCCAAAGAAAGCCCAAGGAAAGCCCAAAGAAAGGGGAAAGAAAACCAAAGAAGGGGAAAGAAAGCCCAAAGAAAGCCCAAAAAAAGCCCAAAGAAAGCCCACAGAAAGGGGAAAGAAAGCCCAAAGAAAGGGAAACAAAGCCCAAAGAAAGCCAAAAGAAAGCCCAAAGAAAGACCAAAGAAAGCCCAAGAAAGCCCAAAGAAAGGGAAAGAAAGCCCAAGAAAGTGGAAAGAAAGCCCAAAGAAAGGGGAATGACAGCCCAAGAAAGGGGAAAGAAAGCCCAAAGAAAGCCCAAAGAAAGCCCAAAGAAAGCCCAAGGAAAGCCCAAAGAAAGGGGAAAGAAAGCCCAAAGAAATGGGAAAGAAAGCCCAAATAAATGGGAATGACAGCCCAAAGAAAGGGGAAAGAAAGCCCAAAGAAAGGGGAAATAAAGCCCAAAGAAAGGGGAAGAAAACCCAAGGAAAGGGGAAAGAAAGCCAAAGAAAGCCCAAAGAAAGCCCAAGAAAGTGGAAAGAAAGGGGAAAGAAAGCCCAAAGAAAGCCCAAGGAAAGCCCAAAGAAAGGGGAAAGAAAGCCCAAAGAAAGAGGAAAGAAAGCCCAAAGAAAGGGGAAAGAAAGCCCAAAGAAAGCCCAAAGAAAGCCCAAAGAAAATGGAAAGAAAGGGGAAAGAAAGCACAAAAAAAGCCCAAAGAAAGCCCAAGGAAAGCCAAAGAAAGGGGAAAGAAAGCCCAAGAAAGGGGAAAGAAAGCCCAAAGAAAGGGAAAGAAAGCCCAGAGAAAGGGAAAGAAAGCCCAAAGAAAGGGGAAGAAAGCCCAGAGAAAGCCCGAAGAAAGCCCAAAGAAAGCCCAAAGAAAGCCCAAAGAAAAGGGAAAGAAAGCCCAAAGAAAGGTGAAAGAAAGCCCAAGGAAAGGGGAAAGAAATCCAAAAATTGGGAAATAAAGCCCAAAAGAAAGGGGAAAGAAAGCCCAAAGAAAGGGGAAGAAAGCCCAAAGAAAGCCCAAAGAAAGGGGAAAGAAAGGGACAGAAAGCCCAAAGAAAGCCCAAAGAAAGCCCAAAGAAAGCCCAAAGAAAGGGGAAAGAAAGCCCAAAGAAAGGGGAAAGAAAGGGGAAAGAAAGCCCAAAGAAAGGGGAAAGAAAGGGGAAAGAAACCCCAAAGAAAGGGGAAAGAAAGCCCAAAGAAAGCCCAAAGAAAGGGGAAATAAAGCCCAAAGAAAGGGGAAAGAAAGCCCAAAGAAAGGGGAGGAAAGCCCAAAGAAAGCCCAAAGAAAGGGGAAAGAAAGCGCAAAGAAAGCCCACAGAAAGGGGAAAGAAAGCCAAAGAAAGGGGAAAGAAAGCCCAAAGAAAGGGAAAGAAAGCCCAAAGAAAGGGGAAAGACAGCCCAAAGAAAGCCCAAAGAAAGGGGAAAGAAAGCCCAAAGAAAGGGGAAAGAAAGCTCAAAGAAAACCCAAAGAAAGGGGAAAGAAAGCCCAAAGAAAGGGGAAAGAAAGCCAAAGAAAGGGGAAAGAAAGCCCAAAGAAAGGGGAAAGAAAGCCCAGAGAAAGCCCAAAGAAAGCCCAAAGAAAGCCCAAAGAAAAGGGAAGAAAGCCAAAAGAAAGGGGAAAGAAAGCCCAAGAAAGTGGAATAACAGCCCAAGAAAGTGGAAAGAAAGGGGAAAAAAAACCCAAAGAAAGCCCAAAGAAAGCCCAAGGAAAGCCCAAAGAAAGGGGAAAGAAAACCCAAAGAAAGGGGAAAGAAAGCCCAAAAAAGGGGAAAGAAAGGGGAAAGAAAGCCCAAAGTAAATGGAAAAAAAGGGGAAAGAAAGCCCAAAGAAAGCCCAAAGAAAGGGGAAAGAAAGCCAAAGAAAGGGGAAAGAAAGCCCAAAGAAAGCCCAAAGAAACCCCAAAGAAAGGGGAAAGAAAGCCCAAAGAAAGGGGAAAGAAAGCCCAAGGAAAGGGGAAAGAAAGCCCAAAGAAAGGGGAAATAAAGCCCAAAGAAAGGGGAAAGAAAGCCCAAAGAAAGGGGGAAGAAAGCCCAAGAAAGCCAAAGAAAGGGAAAGAAAGGGGACAGAAAGCCCAAAGAAAGCCCAAAGAAAGCCCAAAGAAAGGGGAAAGAAAGCCCAAAGAAAGCCCAAAGAAAGGGAAAGAAAGCACAAAGAAAGGGGAAAGAAAGTCAAAAGAAAGGGGAAAGAAAGCCCAAAGAAAGAGGAAAGACACCCCAAAGAAAGCCCAAAGAAAGGGGAAGGAAAGCCCAAAGAAAGGGAAAGAAAGCTCAAAGAAAGCCCAAAGAAAGGGGAAAAGAAAGCCCAAAGAAAGGGGAAAGAAGCCCAAAGAAAGGGAAAGAAAGCCAAAGAAAGAGGGAAAGAAAGCCCAGAGAAAGCCCGAAGAAAGCCCAAAGAAAGCCCAAAGAAAGCCCAAAGAAAAGGGAAAGAAAGCCCAAAGAAAGGGGAAAGAAAGCCCAAAGAAAGCGGAAAGAAGCCCAAAGAAAGGGGAATGACAGCCCAAAGAAAGGGGAAGAAAGCCCAAAGAAAGGGGAAAGAAAGCCAAAAGAAAGGGGAAAGAAAGCCAAAGAAAGGGGAAAGAAAGCCCAAGAAAGCCCAAGAAAGCCCAAAGAAAGTGGAAAGAAAGCCCAAAGAAAGCCCAAAGAAAGCCCAAGAAAAGCCCAAAGAAAGGGGAAAGAAAGCCCAAGAAAGGGGAAAGAAAGCCCAAAGAAAGTGGAAAGAAAGGGAAAGAAAACCCAAAGAAACCCCAAAGAAAGCCCAAGGAAAGTCCAAAGAAAGGGGAAAGAAATCCCAAAGAAAGGGGAAAGAAAGGGGAAAGAAAGCCCGAAGAAAGCCCACAGAAAGGGGAAAGAAAGCCCAAAGAAAGGGGAAAGAAAACCCAAAGAAAGGGGAAAGAAAGCCCAAAGAAAGGGGAAAGAAAGCCCAAAGAAAGGGGAAAGAAAGCCCAAAGAAAGCGGAAAGAAAGGGGTAAGAAAGCCCAAAGAAAGCCCAAAGAAAGGGAAAGAAAGCCCAAGGAAAGGGGAAAGAAAGCCCAAAGAAAGGGAAATAAAGCCCAAAGAAAGGGGAAAGAAAGCCCAAAGTAAGGGGGAAGAAAGCCCAAAGAAAGCCCAAAGAAAGGGGAAAGAAAGCCCAAAGAAAGGGGAAAGAAAGCGCAAAGAAAGCCCAAAGAAAGGGAAAGAAAGCCCAAAGAAAGGGGAAAGAAAGCCCAAAGAAAGGGGAGTGACAGCCCAAAGAAAGCCCAAAGAAAGGGTAAAGAAAGCCCAAAGAAAGGGGAAAGAAAGCCCAAAGAAAGCCCAAAGAAAGCCAAAGAAAGCCCAAAGAACAGGGAAAGAAAGCCCAAAGAAAGGGAAAGAAAGCCCAAAGAAAGGGGAATGACAGCCCAAAGAAAGGGGAAAGAAAGCCCAAAGAAAGGGGAAAGAAAGCCCAAAGAAAGGGGAAAGAAAGCCCAAAAAAAGTGGAAAGAAAGGGGAAAGAAAACCCAAAGAAACCCCAAAAAAAAGCCCAAGGAAAGTCCAAAGAAAGGGGAAAGAAAACCAAAGAAAGGGGAAAGAAAGCCCAAAGAAAGCCCACAGAAAGGGAAAGAAAGCCCAAAGAAAGGGGAAAGAAAGCCCAAAGAAAGGGGAAAGAAAGCCAAAAGAAAGCCCAAAGAAAGCCCAAAGAAAACCCAAAGAAAGCCCAAAGAAAGGGGAAAGAAAGCCCAAAGAAAGGGGAAAGAAAGCCCAAAGAAAGGGGAATGACAGCCCAAAGAAAGGGGAAAGAAAGCCCAAAGAAAGGGGAAAGAAAGCCCAAAGAAAGCCCAAAGAAAGGGGAAAGAAAGCCCAAGGAAAGGGGAAAGAAAGCCCAAAGAAAGGGGAAATAAAGCCCAAAGAAAGGGGAAAGAAAGCCCAAAGTAAGGGGGAAGAAAGCCCAAAGAAAGCCCAAAGAAAGGGGAAAGAAAGCCCAAAGAAAGCCCAAAGAAAGGGGAAAGAAAGCGCAAAGAAAGCCCAAAGAAAGGGGAAAGAAAGCCCAAAGAAAGGGGAAAGAAAGCCCAAAGAAAGGGGAGTGACAGCCCAAAGAAAGCCCAAAGAAAGGGAAAGAAAGCCCAAAGAAAGGGGAAAGAAAGCCCAAAGAAAGCCCAAAGAAAGCCCAAAGAAAGCCCAAAGAACAGGGAAAGAAAGCCCAAAGAAAGGGGAAAGAAAGCCCAAAGAAAGGGGATTGACAGCCCAAAGAAAGGGGAAAGAAAGCCCAAAGAAAGGGGAAAGAAAGCCCAAGGAAAGGGGAAAGAAATCCCAAAAATTGGGAAATAAAGCCCAAAGAAAGGGGAAAGAAAGCCCAAAGAAAGGGGGAAGAAAGCCCAAAGAAAGCCCAAAGAAAGGGGAAAGAAAGGGGACAGAAAGCCCAAAGAAAGCCCAAAGAAAGCCCAAAGAAAGCCCAAAGAAAGGGGAAAGAAAGCCCAAAGAAAGGGAAAGAAAGGGGAAAGAAAGCCAAAGAAAGGGGAAAGAAAGGGGAAAGAAACCCCAAAGAAAGGGGAAAGAAAGCCCAAAGAAAGCCCAAAGAAAGGGGAAATAAAGCCCAAAGAAAGGGAAAGAAAGCCCAAAGAAAGGGGAGGAAAGCCCAAAGAAAGCCCAAAGAAAGGGGAAGAAAGCGCAAAGAAAGCCCACAGAAAGGGGAAAGAAAGCCCAAAGAAAGGGGAAAGAAAGCCCAAAGAAAGGGGAAAGAAAGCCCAAAGAAAGGGGAAAGACAGCCCAAAGAAAGCCCAAAGAAAGGGGAAAGAAAGCCCAAAGAAAGGGGAAAGAAAGCTCAAAGAAAACCCAAAGAAAGGGGAAAGAAAGCCCAAAGAAAGGGGAAAGAAAGCCCAAAGAAAGGGGAAAGAAAGCCCAAGAAAAGGGGAAAGAAAGCCCAGAGAAAGCCCAAAGAAAGCCCAAAGAAAGCCCAAAGAAAAGGGAAAGAAAGCCAAAAGAAAGGGGAAAGAAAGCCCAAAGAAAGTGGAATAACAGCCCAAAGAAAGTGGAAAGAAAGGGGAAAAAAAACCCAAGAAAGCCCAAAGAAAGCCCAAGGAAAGCCCAAAGAAAGGGGAAAGAAAACCCAAAGAAAGGGGAAAGAAAGCCCAAAAAAAGGGGAAAGAAAGGGGAAAGAAAGCCCAAAGTAAATGGAAAAAAAGGGGAAAGAAAGCCCAAAGAAAGCCCAAAGAAAGGGGAAAGAAAGCCCAAAGAAAGGGGAAAGAAAGCCCAAAGAAAGCCCAAAGAAACCCCAAAGAAAGGGAAAGAAAGCCCAAAGAAAGGGGAAAGAAAGCCCAAGGAAAGGGAAAGAAAGCCCAAAGAAAGGGGAAATAAAGCCCAAAGAAAGGGGAAAGAAAGCCAAAGAAAGGGGGAAGAAAGCCCAAAGAAAGCCCAAAGAAAGGGGAAAGAAAGGGGACAGAAAGCCCAAAGAAAGCCCAAAGAAAGCCCAAAGAAAGGGGAAAGAAAGCCCAAAGAAAGCCCAAAGAAAGGGGAAAGAAAGCACAAAGAAAGGGGAAAGAAAGTCAAAAGAAAGGGGAAAGAAAGCCCAAAGAAAGAGGAAAGACACCCCAAAGAAAGCCAAAGAAAGGGGAAAGAAAGCCAAAGAAAGGGGAAAGAAAGCTCAAAGAAAGCCCAAAGAAAGGGGAAAGAAAGCCCAAAGAAAGGGAAAGAAAGCCCAAGAAAGGGGAAAGAAAGCCAAAGAAAGAGGAAAGAAAGCCCAGAGAAAGCCCGAAGAAAGCCCAAAGAAAGCCCAAAGAAAGCCCAAAGAAAAGGGAAAGAAAGCCCAAAGAAAGGGAAAGAAAGCCCAAAGAAAGCGGAAAGAAAGCCCAAAGAAAGGGGAATGACAGCCCAAAGAAAGGGGAAAGAAAGCCCAAAGAAAGGGGAAAGAAAGCCAAAAGAAAGGGGAAAGAAAGCCAAAAGAAAGGGGAAAGAAAGCCCAAGAAAGCCCAAAGAAAGCCCAAAGAAAGTGGAAAGAAAGCCCAAAGAAAGCCCAAAGAAAGCCCAAGAAAAGCCCAAAGAAAGGGGAAAGAAAGCCCAAAGAAAGGGGAAAGAAAGCCCAAAGAAAGTGGAAAGAAAGGGGAAAGAAAACCCAAAGAAACCCCAAAGAAAGCCCAAGGAAAGTCCAAAGAAAGGGGAAAGAAATCCCAAAGAAAGGGAAAGAAAGGGGAAAGAAAGCCCGAAGAAAGCCCACAGAAAGGGGAAAGAAAGCCCAAAGAAAGGGGAAAGAAAACCCAAAGAAAGGGGAAAGAAAGCCCAAAGAAAGGGGAAAGAAAGCCCAAAGAAAGGGGAAAGAAAGCCCAAAGAAAGCGGAAAGAAAGGGGTAAGAAAGCCCAAAGAAAGCCAAAGAAAGGGGAAAGAAAGCCCAAGGAAAGGGGAAAGAAAGCCAAAGAAAGGGGAAATAAAGCCCAAAGAAAGGGGAAAGAAAGCCCAAAGTAAGGGGGAAGAAAGCCCAAAGAAAGCCCAAAGAAAGGGGAAAGAAAGCCCAAAGAAAGCCCAAAGAAAGGGGAAAGAAAGCGCAAAGAAAGCCCAAAGAAAGGGGAAAGAAAGCCAAAGAAAGGGGAAAGAAAGCCAAAGAAAGGGGAGTGACAGCCCAAAGAAAGCCCAAAGAAAGGGTAAAGAAAGCCCAAAGAAAGGGGAAGAAAGCCCAAAGAAAGCCCAAAGAAAGCCCAAAGAAAGCCCAAAGAACAGGGAAAGAAAGCCCAAAGAAAGGGGAAAGAAAGCCCAAAGAAAGGGGAATGACAGCCCAAAGAAAGGGGAAAGAAAGCCCAAAGAAAGGGGAAAGAAAGCCCAAAGAAAGGGGAAAGAAAGCCCAAAAAAAGTGGAAAGAAGGGGGAAAGAAAACCCAAAGAAACCCCAAAAAAAAAGCCAAGGAAAGTCCAAAGAAAGGGGAAAGAAAACCCAAAGAAAGGGGAAAGAAAGCCCAAAGAAAGCCCACAGAAAGGGGAAAGAAAGCCCAAAGAAAGGGGAAAGAAGCCCAAAGAAAGGGGAAAGAAAGCCCAAAGAAAGCCCAAAGAAAGCCCAAAGAAAACCCAAAGAAAGCCCAAAGAAAGGGGAAAGAAAGCCCAAAGAAAGGGGAAAGAAAGCCCAAAGAAAGGGGAATGACAGCCCAAAGAAAGGGAAAGAAAGCCCAAAGAAAGGGGAAAGAAAGCCCAAAGAAAGCCCAAAGAAAGGGGAAAGAAAGCCCAAGGAAAGGGGAAAGAAAGCCCAAAGAAAGGGGAAATAAAGCCCAAAGAAAGGGGAAGAAAGCCCAAAGTAAGGGGGGAAGAAAGCCCAAAGAAAGCCCAAAGAAAGGGGAAAGAAAGCCCAAAGAAAGCCCAAAGAAAGGGGAAAGAAAGCGCAAAGAAAGCCCAAAGAAAGGGGAAAGAAAGCCCAAAGAAAGGGGAAAGAAAGCCCAAAGAAAGGGGAGTGACAGCCCAAAGAAAGCCCAAAGAAAGGGGAAAGAAAGCCCAAAGAAAGGGGAAAGAAAGCCCAAAGAAAGCCCAAAGAAAGCCCAAAGAAAGCCAAAGAACAGGGAAAGAAAGCCCAAAGAAAGGGGAAAGAAAGCCCAAAGAAAGGGGAATGACAGCCCAAAGAAAGGGGAAAGAAAGCCCAAAGAAAGGGGAAAGAAAGCCCAAAGAAAGGGGAAAGAAAGCCCAAAAAAGTGGAAAGAAAGGGGAAAGAAAACCCAAAGAAACCCCAAAAAAAAGCCCAAGGAAAGTCCAAAGAAAGGGGAAAGAAAACCCAAAGAAAGGGAAAGAAAGCCCAAAGAAAGCCCACAGAAAGGGGAAAGAAATCCCAAAGAAAGGGGAAAGAAAGCCCAAAGAAAGGGGAAAGAAAGCCCAAAGAAAGCCCAAAGAAAGACCAAAGAAAACCCAAAGAAAGCCCAAAGAAAGGGGAAAGAAAGCCCAAAGAAAGGGGAAAGAAAGCCCAAAGAAAGGGGAATGGCAGCCCAAAGAAAGGGGAAAGAAAGCCCAAAGAAAGGGGAAAGAAAGCCCAAAGAAAGAGGAAAGAAAGCCAGAAGAAAGCCCAAAGAAAGCCAAAAGAAAGCCCAAAGAAAGCCCAAACAAAGGGGAAAGAAATCCCGAAGAAAGCCCAAAGAAAGCCCAAAGAAAGCCCAAAGAAGCCCAATCAAAGGGGAAAGAAAGCCCAAAGAAAGGGGAAAGAAAGCCCAGAGAAAGGGAAAACAAAGCCCAAAGAAAGGGGAAAAAAAGCCCAAAGAAAGGGGAAAGAAAGCCCAAAGAAAGGTGAGAGAAAGCCCAAAGAAAGCCCAAAGAAAGGGGAAAGAAAGCCCAAAGAAAGGGGATAGAAAGCCCAAAGAAAGTGGAAAGAAAGCCAAAAGAAAGGCGAAAGAAAGCCCAAAGAAAGGGGAAAGAGAACCCAAAGAAAAGGAAAAGAAAGCCCAAAGAAAGCCCAAAGAAAGCGGAAAGAAAGCCCAAAGAAAGCCCAAAGAAAGCCCAAAGAAAGGGGAAAGAAAGCCCAAAGAAAGCCCAAAGAAAGGGGAAAGAAAGCCCAAAGAAAGGGGAAAGAAAGCCCAAAGACAGCCCAAAGAAAGGGGAAAGAAAGCCCAAAGAAAGCCCAAAGAAAGGGGAAAGAAAGGGGAAAGAAAGCCCAAAGAAAGGGGAAAGAAAGCCCAAGGAAAGCCCAAGAAAGGGGAAAGAAAGCCCAAAGAAAGGGGAAAGAAAGCCCAAAGAAAGGGGAAAGAAAGCCCAAAGAAAGGGGAAAGACAGCCCAAAGAAAGGGGAAAGAAAGCCCAAAGAAAGGGGAAAGAAAGCCCAAAGAAAGCCCAAAGAAAGGGAAAGAAAGCCCAAAGAAAAGGGAAAAAAAGCCCAAAGAATGCCCAAAGAAAGCGGAAAGAAAGCCCAAAGAAAGCCTAAAGAAAGCCTAAAGAAAGCCTAAAGAAAGGGGAAAGAAAGCCCAAGAAAGGGGAAAGAAAGCCCAAAGAAAGCCCAAAGAAAGGGGAAAGAAAGCCCAAAGAAAGGGAAAGAAAGCCCAAAGAAAGCCCAAAGAAAGCCCAAAGAAAGTGGAAAGAAAGGGGAAAGAAAGCCCAAAGAAAGCCCAAATAAATCCCAAAGAATGCCCACAGAAAGCCCAAAGAAGCCCAAAGAAAGCCCAAAGAAAGTCCAAAGAAAGCCCAAAGAAAGGCAAAGAAAGTGGAAAGAAAGGGGAAAGAAAGCCCAAAGAAAGACCAAAGAAAGACCAAGGAAAGTCCAAAGAAAGGGGAAAGAAAGCCCAAAGAAAGGGGAATGACAGCCCAAAGAAAGGGGAAAGAAAGCCCAAAGAAAGGGGAAAGAAATCCCAAAGAAAGGGGAAAGAAAGCCCAAAGTAAGGGGAAAGAAAGCCCAAAGAAAGCCTAAAGAAAGCCCAAAGAAAGTGGAAAGAAAGGGGAAAGAAAGCCCAAAGAAAGCCCAAAGAAAGCCCAAGGAAAGCCCAAAGAAAGGGGAAAGAAAGCCCAAAGAAAGGGGAAAGAAAGCCCATGAAAGCCCAAAGAAAGCCAAAGAAAGCCCACAGAAAGCCCAAGAAAGCCCAAAGAAAGGGGAAAGAAAGGGGAAAGAAAGCCAGAAGAAAGGGGAAAGAAGCCCAAAGAAAGCCCAAAGAAAGGGGAAAGAAAGCCCAAAGAAAGGGGAAAGAAAGCCCAAAGAAAGGGGAAAGAAAGGGGAAAGAAAGCGCAAAGAAAGCCCAAAGAAAGGGGAAAGAAAGCCCAAAGAAAGGGGAAAGAAAGCCCAAAGAAAGGGGAAAGACAGCCCAAAGAAAGCCCAAAGAAAGGGGAAAGAAAGCCCAAAGAAAGGGGACAGAAAGCTCAAAGAAAGCCCAAAGAAAGGGGAAAGAAAGCCCAAAGAAAGGGGAAAGAAAGCCCAAAGAAAGGGAAAGAAAGCCCAAAGAAAGGGGAAAGAAAGCCCAGAGAAAGCCCAAAGAAAGCCAAAAGAAAGCCCAAAGAAAAGGGAAAGAAAGCCCAAAGAAAGGGGAAGAAAGCCCAAAGAAAGCCCAAAGAAAGGGAAAGAAAGGGGACAGAAAGCCCAAAGAAAGCCCAAAGAAAGCGGAAAGAAAGCACAAAGAAAGGGGAAAGAAAGTCCAAAGAAAGGGGAAAGAAAGCCCAAAGAAAGGGGAAAGACACCCCAAAGAAAGCCCAAAGAAAGGGGAAAGAAAGCCCAAAGAAAGGGGAAAGAAAGCTCAAAGAAAGCCCAAAGAAAGGGGAAAGAAAGCCCAAAGAAAGGGGAAAGAAAGCCCAAAGACAGGGGAAAGAAAGCCCAAAGAAAGGGAAAAGAAAGCCCAGAGAAAGCCCGAAGAAAGCCCAAAGAAAGCCCAAAGAAAGCCCAAAGAAAACGGAAAGAAACCCAAAGAAAGGGGAAAGAAAGCCCAAAGAAAGCCCAAAGAAAGCCCAAAGAAAGGGGAATGACAGCCCAAAGAAAGGGGAAAGAAAGCCCAAAGAAAGGGGAAAGAAAGCCCAAAGAAAGGGGAAAGAAAGCCCAAGAAAGCCCAAAGAAAGCCCAAAGAAAGTGGAAAGAAAGCCCAAAGAAAGCCCAAAGAAAGCCCAAGAAAAGCCCAAAGAAAGGGGAAAGAAAGCCCAAAGAAAGTGGAAAGAAAGCCCAAGGAAAGCCCAAAGAAAGGGGAAAGAAAGCCCAAAGAAAGGGGAAACAAAGCCCAAAGAAAGGGGAAAGAAAGGGGAAAGAAAGCCCAAAGAAAGGGGAAAGAAAGGGGAAAGAAAGCCCAAAGAAAGCCCAAAGAAAGGGGAAAGAAAGCCCAAGGAAAGGGGAAAGAAAGCCCAAAGAAAGGGGAAATAAAGCCCAAAGAAAGGGGAAAGAAAGCCCAAAGAAAGGGGGAAGAAAGCCCAAAGAAAGCCCAAAGAAAGGGGAAAGAAAGCCCAAAGAAAGCCCAAAGAAAGGGGAAAGAAAGCGCAAAGAAAGCCCAAAGAAAGGGGAAAGAAAGCCCAAAGAAAGGGGAAAGAAAGCCCAAGGAATGGGGAAAGAAAGCCCAAAGAAAGGGGAAAGACACCCCAAAGAAAGCCCAAAGAAAGGGGAAAGAAAGCCCAAAGAAAGGGGAAAGAAAGCTCAAAGAAAGCCCAAAGAAAGGGGAAAGAAAGCCCAAAGAAAGGGGAAAGAAAGCCCAAAGAAAGGGGAAAGAAAGCCCAAAGAAAGGGGAAGGAAAGCCCAGAGAAAGCTTAAGAAAGCCCAAAGAAAGCCCAAAGAAAGCCCAAAGAACAGGGAAAGAAAGCCCAAAGAAAGGGGAAAGAAAGCCCAAAGAAAGGGGAATGACAGCCCAAAGAAAGGGGAAAGAAAGCCCAAAGAAAGGGGAAAGAAAGCCCAAAGAAAGGGGAAAGAAAGCCCAAAGAAAGTGGAAAGAAAGGGGAATGAAAACCCAAAGAAACCCCAAAGAAAGCCCAAGGAAAGTCCAAAGAAAGGGGAAAGAAAACCCAAAGCAAGGGGAAAGAAAGCCCAAAGAAAGCCCAAAGAAAGCCCACACAAAGGGGAAAGAAAGCCCAAAGAAAGGGGAAAGAAAGCCCAAAGAAAGGGGAAAGAAAGCCCAAAGAAAGCCCAAAGAAAGACCAAAGAAAGCCCAAAGAAAGCCCAAAGAAAGAGGAAAGGAAGCCCAAAGAAAGGGGAAAGAAAGCCCAAAGAAAGGGGAATGACAGCCCAAAGAAAGGGGAAAGAAAGCCCAAAGAAAGGCGAAAGAAAGCCCAAAGAAAGGGGAAAGAAAGCCCAAAGAAATGGGAAAGAAAGCCCAAACAAAGGGGAATGACAGCCCAAAGAAAGGGGAAAGACAGCCCAAAGAAAGGGGAAAGAAAGCCCAAAGAAAGGGGAAAGAAAGCCCAAAGAAAGGGGAAAGAAAGCCCAAAGAAAGGGGAAAGAAAGCCCAAAGAAAGGGGAAAGAAAGCCCAAAGAAAGCTGAAAGACAGCCCAAAGAAAGCCCAAAGAAAGGGGACAGAAAGCTCAAAGAAAGGGGACAGAAAGCTCAAAGAAAGCCCAAAGAAAGGGGAAAGAAAGCCCAAAGAAAGGGGAAAGAAAGCCCAAAGAAAGGGGAAAGAAAGCCCAGAGAAAGCCCAAAGAAAGCCCAAAGAAAGCCCAAAGAAAGCCCAAAGAAAGCCCAAAGAAAGGGGAAAGAAAGCCCAAAGAAAGGGGAATGACAGCCCAAAGAAAGGGGAATGACAGCCCAAAGAAAGGGGAAAGAAAGCCCAAAGAAAGGGGAAGAAAGCCCAAAGAAAGGGGAAAGAAAGCCCAAAGAAAGGGGAAAGAAAGCCCAAAGAAAGCACAAAGAAAGGGGAAAGAAAGCCTATGAAAGCCCAAAGAAAGTGGAAAGAAAGGGGAAAGAAAACCCAAAGAAAGCCCAAAGAAAGCCCAAGGAAAGCCCAAAGAAAGGGCGAAAATAGCCCAAAGAAAGGGGAAAGAAAGCCCAAAGAAAGCCCAAAGAAAGCCCAAAGAAAGCCCACAGAAAGGGGAAAGAAATCCCAAAGAAAGGGGAAAGAAAGCCCAAAGAAAGCCCAAAGAAAGCCCAAAGAAAGCCCAAAGAAAGGGGAAAGAAAGCCCAAAGAAAGGGGAAAGTAAGCCCAAAGAAAGGGGAATGACAGCCCAAAGAAAGGGGAAAGAAAGCCCAAAGAAAGGGGAAAGAAAGCCCAAAGAGAGGGGAAAGAAAGCCCAAAGAAAGGGGAAAGAAAGCCCAAGAAAGCCCAAAGAAAGTGGAAAGAAAGGGGAAAGAAAGCCCAAAGAAAGCCCAAAGAAAGCCCAAGGAAAGCCCAAAGAAAGGGGAAAGAAAGCCCAAAGAAAGGGGAAACAAAGCCCAAAAAAGGGGAAAGAAAGGGGAAAGAAAGCCCAAAGTAAATGGAAAAAAAGGGGAAAGAAAGCCCAAAGAAAGCCCAAAGAAAGGGGAAAGAAAGCCCAAAGAAAGGGGAAAGAAAGCCCAAAGAAAGACCAAAGAAAGCCCAAAAAAATGGGAAATAAAGCCCAAAGAAAGGGGGAAGAAAGCCCAAAGAAAGCCCAAAGAAAGGGGAAAGAAAGGGGACAGAAAGCCCAAAGAAAGCCCAAAGAAAGCCCAAAGAAAGGGGAAAGAAAGCCCAAAGAAAGCCCAAAGAAAGGGGAAAGAAAGCACAAAGAAAGGGGAAAGAAAGTCCAAAGAAAGGGGAAAGAAAGCCCAAAGAAAGGGGAAAGACACCCCAAAGAAAGCCCAAAGAAAGGGGAAAGAAAGCCCAAAGAAAGGGGAAAGAAAGCTCAAAGAAAGCCCAAAGAAAGGGGAAAGAAAGCCCAAAGAAAGGGGAAAGAAAGCCCAAAGAAAGTGGAAAGAAAGCCCAAAGAAAGGGGAAAGAAAGCCCAGAGAAAGCCCGAAGAGAGCCCAAAGAAAGCCCAAAGAAAGCCCAAAGAAAAGGGAAAGAAAGCCCAAAGAAAGGGGAAAGAAAGCCCAAAGAAAGCCCAAAGAAAGCCCAAAGAAAGGGGAATGACAGCCCAAAGAAAGGGGAAAGAAAGCCCAAAGAAAGGGGAAAGAAAGCCCAAAGAAAGGGGAAAGAAAGCCCAAAGAAAGTGGAAAGAAAGCCCAAGAAAGCCCAAAGAAAGCCCAAAGAAAGTGGAAAGAAAGCCCAAAGAAAGCCCAAAGAAAGCCCAAGAAAAGCCCAAAGAAAGGGGAAAGAAAGCCCAAAGAAAGGGGAAAGAAAGCCCAAGGAAAGCCCAAAGAAAGGGGAAAGAAAGCCCAAAGAAAGGGGAAAGAAAGCCCAAAGAAAGGGGAATGACAGCCCAAAGAAAGGGGAAAGAAAGCCCAAAGAAAGGGGAAGAAAGCCCAAAGAAAGGGGAAAGAAAGCCCAAAGAAAGGGGAAAGAAAGCCCAAAGAAAGCACAAAGAAAGGGGAAAGAAAGCCTATGAAAGCCCAAAGAAAGTGGAAAGAAAGGGGAAAGAAAACCCAAAGAAAGCCCAAAGAAAGCCCAAGGAAAGCCCAAAGAAAGGGCGAAAATAGCCCAAAGAAAGGGGAAAGAAAGCCCAAAGAAAGCCCAAAGAAAGCCCAAAGAAAGCCCACAGAAAGGGGAAAGAAATCCCAAAGAAAGGGGAAAGAAAGCCCAAAGAAAGCCCAAAGAAAGCCCAAAGAAAGCCCAAAGAAAGCCCAAAGAAAGGGGAAAGAAAGCCCAAAGAAAGGGGAAAGGAAGCCCAAAGAAAGGGGAATGACAGCCCAAAGAAAGGGGAAAGAAAGCCCAAAGAAAGGGGAAAGAAAGCCCAAAGAGAGGGGAAAGAAAGCCCAAAGAAAGGGGAAAGAAAGCCCAAGAAAGCCCAAAGAAAGTGGAAAGAAAGGGGAAAGAAAGCCCAAAGAAAGCCCAAAGAAAGCCCAAGGAAAGCCCAAAGAAAGGGGAAAGAAAGCCCAAAGAAAGGGGAAAGAAAGCCCAAAGAAAGCCCAAAGAAAGGGGAAAGAAAGCCCAAAGAAAGGGGAAACAAAGCCCAAAAAAGGGGAAAGAAAGGGGAAAGAAAGCCCAAAGTAAATGGAAAAAAAGGGGAAAGAAAGCCCAAAGAAAGCCCAAAGAAAGGGGAAAGAAAGCCCAAAGAAAGGGGAAAGAAAGCCCAAAGAAAGACCAAGGAAAGCCCAAAGAAAGGGGAAATAAAGCCCAAAGAAAGGGGAAAGAAAGCCCAAAGAAAGGGGGAAGAAAGCCCAAAGAAAGCCCAAAGAAAGGGGAAAGAAAGGGGACAGAAAGCCCAAAGAAATCCCAAAGAAAGCCCAAAGAAAGGGGAAAGAAAGCCCAAAGAAAGCCCAAAGAAAGGGGAAAGAAAGCACAAAGAAAGGGGAAAGAAAGTCCAAAGAAAGGGGAAAGAAAGCCCAAAGAAAGGGGAAAGACACCCCAAAGAAAGCCCAAAGAAAGGGGAAAGAAAGCCCAAAGAAAGGGGAAAGAAAGCTCAAAGAAAGCCCAAAGAAAGGGGAAAGAAAGCCCAAAGAAAGGGGAAAGAAAGCCCAAAGAAAGGGGAAAGAAAGCCCAAAGAAAGGGAAAAGAAAGCCCAGAGAAAGCCCGAAGAAAGCCCAAAGAAAGCCCAAAGAAAGCCCAAAGAAAACGGAAAGAAAGCCCAAAGAAAGGGGAAAGAAAGCCCAAAGAAAGCCCAAAGAAAGCCCAAAGAAAGGGGAATGAAAGCCCAAAGAAAGGGGAAAGAAAGCCCAAAGAAAGGGGAAAGAAAGCCCAAAGAAAGGGGAAAGAAAGCCCAAAGAAAGGGGAAAGAAAGCCCAAGAAAGCCCAAAGAAAGCCCAAAGAAAGTGGAAAGAAAGCCCAAAGAAAGCCCAAAGAAAGCCCAAGAAAAGCCCAAAGAAAGGGGAAAGAAAGCCCAAAGAAAGGGGAAAGAAAGCCCAAGGAAAGCCCAAAGAAAGGGGAAAGAAAGCCCAAAGAAAGGGGAAACAAAGCCCAAAGAAAGGGGAAAGAAAGGGGAAAGAAAGCCCAAAGAAAGGGGAAAGAAAGGGGAAAGAAAGCCCAAAGAAAGCCCAAAGAAAGGGGAAAGAAAGCCCAAAGAAAGGGGAATGACAGCCCAAAGAAAGGGGAAAGAAAGCCCAAAGAAAGGGGAAAGAAAGCCCAAAGAAAGGGGAAAGAAAGCCCAAAGAACGTGGAAAGAAAGGGGAATGAAAACCCAAAGAAACCCCAAAGAAAGCCCAAGGAAAGTCCAAAGAAAGGGGAAAGAAAACCCACAGAAAGGGGAAAGAAAGCCCAAAGAAAGCCCAAAGAAAGCCCACAGAAAGGGGAAAGAAAGCCCAAAGAAAGGGGAAAGAAAGCCCAAAGAAAGGGGAAAGAAAGCCCAAAGAAAGCCCAAAGAAAGACCAAAGAAAGCCCAAAGAAAGCCCAAAGAAAGGGGAAAGGAAGCCCAAAGAAAGGGGAAAGAAAGCCCAAAGAAAGGGGAATGACAGCCCAAAGAAAGGGGAAAGAAAGCCCAAAGAAAGGCGAAAGAAAGCCCAAAGAAAGGGGAAAGAAAGCCCAAAGAAAGGGGAAAGAAAGCCCAAAGAAATGGGAAAGAAAGCCCAAACAAAGGGGAATGACAGCCCAAAGAAAGGGGAAAGAAAGCCCAAAGAAAGGGGAAAGAAAGCCCAAAGAAAGGGGAAAGAAAGCCCAAAGAAAGGGGAAAGAAAGCCCAAAGAAAGGGGAAAGAAAGCCCAAAGAAAGCTGAAAGACAGCCCAAAGAAAGCCCAAAGAAAGGGGAAAGAAAGCCCAAAGAAAGGGGACAGAAAGCTCAAAGAAAGCCCAAAGAAAGGGGAAAGAAAGCCCAAAGAAAGGGGAAAGAAAGCCCAAAGAAAGGGGAAAGAAAGCCCAAAGAAAGGGGAAAGAAAGCCCAGAGAAAGCCCAAAGAAAGCCCAAAGAAAGCCCAAAGAAAAGGGAAAGAAAGCCCAAAGAAAGGGGAAAGAAAGCCCAAAGAAAGGGGAAAGAAAGCCCAAAGAAAGGGGAAGAAAGCCCAAAGAAAGGGGAAAGAAAGCCCAAAGAAAGGGGAAGAAAGCCCAAAGAAAGGGGAAAGAAAGCCCAAAGAAAGGGGAAAGAAAGCCCAAAGAAAGCACAAAGAAAGGGGAAAGAAAGCCTATGAAAGCCCAAAGAAAGTGGAAAGAAAGGGGAAAGAAAACCCAAAGAAAGCCCAAAGAAAGCCCAAGGAAAGCCCAAAGAAAGGGCGAAAATAGCCCAAAGAAAGGGGAAAGAAAGCCCAAAGAAAGCCCAAAGAAAGCCCAAAGAAAGCCCACAGAAAGGGGAAAGAAATCCCAAAGAAAGGGGAAGGAAAGCCCAAAGAAAGCCCAAAGAAAGCCCAAAGAAAGCCCAAAGAAAGCCCAAAGAAAGGGGAAAGAAAGCCCAAAGAAAGGGGAAAGTAAGCCCAAAGAAAGGGGAATGACAGCCCAAAGAAAGGGGAAAGAAAGCCCAAAGAAAGGGGAAAGAAAGCCCAAAGAGAGGGGAAAGAAAGCCCAAAGAAAGGGGAAAGAAAGCCCAAGAAAGCCCAAAGAAAGTGGAAAGAAAGGGGAAAGAAAGCCCAAAGAAAGCCCAAAGAAAGCCCAAGGAAAGCCCAAAGAAAGGGGAAAGAAAGCCCAAAGAAAGGGGAAACAAAGCCCAAGAAAGGGGAAAGAAAGCCCAAAGTAAATGGAAAAAAAGGGGAAAGAAAGCCCAAAGAAAGCCCAAAGAAAGGGGAAAGAAAGCCCAAAGAAAGGGGAAAGAAAGCCCAAAGAAAGACCAAAGAAAGCCCAAAAAAAGGGGAAATAAAGCCCAAAGAAAGGGGGAAGAAAGCCCAAAGAAAGCCCAAAGAAAGGGGAAAGAAAGGGGACAGAAAGCCCAAAGAAAGCCCAAAGAAAGCCCAAAGAAAGGGGAAAGAAAGCCCAAAGAAAGCCCAAAGAAAGGGGAAAGAAAGCACAAAGAAAGGGGAAAGAAAGTCCAAAGAAAGGGGAAAGAAAGCCCAAAGAAAGGGGAAAGACACCCCAAAGAAAGCCCAAAGAAAGGGGAAAGAAAGCCCAAAGAAAGGGGAAAGAAAGCTCAAAGAAAGCCCAAAGAAAGGGGAAAGAAAGCCCAAAGAAAGGGGAAAGAAAGCCCAAAGAAAGTGGAAAGAAAGCCCAAAGAAAGGGGAAAGAAAGCCCAGAGAAAGCCCGAAGAGAGCCCAAAGAAAGCCCAAAGAAAGCCCAAAGAAAAGGGAAAGAAAGCCCAAAGAAAGGGGAAAGAAAGCCCAAAGAAAGCCCAAAGAAAGCCCAAAGAAAGGGGAATGACAGCCCAAAGAAAGGGGAAAGAAAGCCCAAAGAAAGGGGAAAGAAAGCCCAAAGAAAGGGGAAAGAAAGCCCAAGAAAGCCCAAAGAAAGCCCAAAGAAAGTGGAAAGAAAGCCCAAAGAAAGCCCAAAGAAAGCCCAAGAAAAGCCCAAAGAAAGGGGAAAGAAAGCCCAAAGAAAGGGGAAAGAAAGCCCAAGGAAAGCCCAAAGAAAGGGGAAAGAAAGCCCAAAGAAAGGGGAAAGAAAGCCCAAAGAAAGGGGAATGACAGCCCAAAGAAAGGGGAAAGAAAGCCCAAAGAAAGGGGAAGAAAGCCCAAAGAAAGGGGAAAGAAAGCCCAAAGAAAGGGGAAAGAAAGCCCAAAGAAAGCACAAAGAAGGGGAAAGAAAGCCTATGAAAGCCCAAAGAAAGTGGAAAGAAAGGGGAAAGAAAACCCAAAGAAAGCCCAAAGAAAGCCCAAGGAAAGCCCAAAGAAAGGGCGAAAATAGCCCAAAGAAAGGGGAAAGAAAGCCCAAAGAAAGCCCAAAGAAAGCCCAAAGAAAGCCCAAAGAAAGCCCACAGAAAGGGGAAAGAAATCCCAAAGAAAGGGGAAAGAAAGCCCAAAGAAAGCCCAAAGAAAGCCCAAAGAAAGCCCAAAGAAAGCCCAAAGAAAGGGGAAAGAAAGCCCAAAGAAAGGGGAAAGGAAGCCCAAAGAAAGGGGAATGACAGCCCAAAGAAAGGGGAAAGAAAGCCCAAAGAAAGGGGAAAGAAAGCCCAAAGAGAGGGGAAAGAAAGCCCAAAGAAAGGGGAAAGAAAGCCCAAGAAAGCCCAAAGAAAGTGGAAAGAAAGGGGAAAGAAAGCCCAAAGAAAGCCCAAAGAAAGCCCAAGGAAAGCCCAAAGAAAGGGGAAAGAAAGCCCAAAGAAAGGGGAAAGAAAGCCCAAAGAAAGCCCAAAGAAAGGGGAAAGAAAGCCCAAAGAAAGGGGAAACAAAGCCCAAAAAAGGGGAAAGAAAGGGGAAAGAAAGCCCAAAGTAAATGGAAAAAAAGGGGAAAGAAAGCCCAAAGAAAGCCCAAAGAAAGGGGAAAGAAAGCCCAAAGAAAGGGGAAAGAAAGCCCAAAGAAAGACCAAGGAAAGCCCAAAGAAAGGGGAAATAAAGCCCAAAGAAAGGGGAAAGAAAGCCCAAAGAAAGGGGGAAGAAAGCCCAAAGAAAGCCCAAAGAAAGGGGAAAGAAAGGGGACAGAAAGCCCAAAGAAATCCCAAAGAAAGCCCAAAGAAAGGGGAAAGAAAGCCCAAAGAAAGCCCAAAGAAAGGGGAAAGAAAGCACAAAGAAAGGGGAAAGAAAGTCCAAAGAAAGGGGAAAGAAAGCCCAAAGAAAGGGGAAAGACACCCCAAAGAAAGCCCAAAGAAAGGGGAAAGAAAGCCCAAAGAAAGGGGAAAGAAAGCTCAAAGAAAGCCCAAAGAAAGGGGAAAGAAAGCCCAAAGAAAGGGGAAAGAAAGCCCAAAGAAAGGGGAAAGAAAGCCCAAAGAAAGGGAAAAGAAAGCCCAGAGAAAGCCCGAAGAAAGCCCAAAGAAAGCCCAAAGAAAGCCCAAAGAAAACGGAAAGAAAGCCCAAAGAAAGGGGAAAGAAAGCCCAAAGAAAGCCCAAAGAAAGCCCAAAGAAAGGGGAATGAAAGCCCAAAGAAAGGGGAAAGAAAGCCCAAAGAAAGGGGAAAGAAAGCCCAAAGAAAGGGGAAAGAAAGCCCAAAGAAAGGGGAAAGAAAGCCCAAGAAAGCCCAAAGAAAGCCCAAAGAAAGTGGAAAGAAAGCCCAAAGAAAGCCCAAAGAAAGCCCAAGAAAAGCCCAAAGAAAGGGGAAAGAAAGCCCAAAGAAAGGGGAAAGAAAGCCCAAGGAAAGCCCAAAGAAAGGGGAAAGAAAGCCCAAAGAAAGGGGAAACAAAGCCCAAAGAAAGGGGAAAGAAAGGGGAAAGAAAGCCCAAAGAAAGGGGAAAGAAAGGGGAAAGAAAGCCCAAAGAAAGCCCAAAGAAAGGGGAAAGAAAGCCCAAAGAAAGGGGAATGACAGCCCAAAGAAAGGGGAAAGAAAGCCCAAAGAAAGGGGAAAGAAAGCCCAAAGAAAGGGGAAAGAAAGCCCAAAGAACGTGGAAAGAAAGGGGAATGAAAACCCAAAGAAACCCCAAAGAAAGCCCAAGGAAAGTCCAAAGAAAGGGGAAAGAAAACCCACAGAAAGGGGAAAGAAAGCCCAAAGAAAGCCCAAAGAAAGCCCACAGAAAGGGGAAAGAAAGCCCAAAGAAAGGGGAAAGAAAGCCCAAAGAAAGGGGAAAGAAAGCCCAAAGAAAGCCCAAAGAAAGACCAAAGAAAGCCCAAAGAAAGCCCAAAGAAAGGGGAAAGGAAGCCCAAAGAAAGGGGAAAGAAAGCCCAAAGAAAGGGGAATGACAGCCCAAAGAAAGGGGAAAGAAAGCCCAAAGAAAGGCGAAAGAAAGCCCAAAGAAAGGGGAAAGAAAGCCCAAAGAAAGGGGAAAGAAAGCCCAAAGAAATGGGAAAGAAAGCCCAAACAAAGGGGAATGACAGCCCAAAGAAAGGGGAAAGAAAGCCCAAAGAAAGGGGAAAGAAAGCCCAAAGAAAGGGGAAAGAAAGCCCAAAGAAAGGGGAAAGAAAGCCCAAAGAAAGGGGAAAGAAAGCCCAAAGAAAGCTGAAAGACAGCCCAAAGAAAGCCCAAAGAAAGGGGAAAGAAAGCCCAAAGAAAGGGGACAGAAAGCTCAAAGAAAGCCCAAAGAAAGGGGAAAGAAAGCCCAAAGAAAGGGGAAAGAAAGCCCAAAGAAAGGGGAAAGAAAGCCCAAAGAAAGGGGAAAGAAAGCCCAGAGAAAGCCCAAAGAAAGCCCAAAGAAAGCCCAAAGAAAAGGGAAAGAAAGCCCAAAGAAAGGGGAAAGAAAGCCCAAAGAAAGGGGAAAGAAAGCCCAAAGAAAGGGGAAGAAAGCCCAAAGAAAGGGGAAAGAAAGCCCAAAGAAAGGGGAAAGAAAGCCCAAAGAAAGCACAAAGAAAGGGGAAAGAAAGCCTATGAAAGCCCAAAGAAAGTGGAAAGAAAGGGGAAAGAAAACCCAAAGAAAGCCCAAAGAAAGCCCAAGGAAAGCCCAAAGAAAGGGGAAATAAAGCCCAAAGAAAGGGGAAAGAAAGCCCAAAGAAAGGGGGAAGAAAGCCCAAAGAAAGCCCAAAGAAAGGGGAAAGAAAGGGGACAGAAAGCCCAAAGAAATCCCAAAGAAAGCCCAAAGAAAGGGGAAAGAAAGCCCAAAGAAAGCCCAAAGAAAGGGGAAAGAAAGCACAAAGAAAGGGGAAAGAAAGTCCAAAGAAAGGGGAAAGAAAGCCCAAAGAAAGGGGAAAGACACCCCAAAGAAAGCCCAAAGAAAGGGGAAAGAAAGCCCAAAGAAAGGGGAAAGAAAGCTCAAAGAAAGCCCAAAGAAAGGGGAAAGAAAGCCCAAAGAAAGGGGAAAGAAAGCCCAAAGAAAGGGGAAAGAAAGCCCAAAGAAAGGGAAAAGAAACCCCAGAGAAAGCCCGAAGAAAGCCCAAAGAAAGCCCAAAGAAAGCCCAAAGAAAACGGAAAGAAAGCCCAAAGAAAGGGGAAAGAAAGCCCAAAGAAAGCCCAAAGAAAGCCCAAAGAAAGGGGAATGAAAGCCCAAAGAAAGGGGAAAGAAAGCCCAAAGAAAGGGGAAAGAAAGCCCAAAGAAAGGGGAAAGAAAGCCCTAAGAAAGGGGAAAGAAAGCCCAAGAAAGCCCAAAGAAAGGGGAAAGAAAGCCCAAAGAAAGGGGAAAGAAAGCCCAAAGAAAGCCCAAGAAAAGCCCAAAGAAAGGGGAAAGAAAGCCCAAAGAAAGGGGAAAGAAAGCCCAAGGAAAGCCCAAAGAAAGGGGAAAGAAAGCCCAAAGAAAGGGGAAACAAAGCCCAAAGAAAGGGGAAAGAAAGGGGAAAGAAAGCCCAAAGAAAGGGGAAAGAAAGGGGAAAGAAAGCCCAAAGAAAGCCCAAAGAAAGGGGAAAGAAAGCCCAAAGAAAGGGGAATGACAGCCCAAAGAAAGGGGAAAGAAAGCCCAAAGAAAGGGGAAAGAAAGCCCAAAGAAAGGGGAAAGAAAGCCCAAAGAACGTGGAAAGAAAGGGGAATGAAAACCCAAAGAAACCCCAAAGAAAGCCCAAGGAAAGTCCAAAGAAAGGGGAAAGAAAACCCACAGAAAGGGGAAAGAAAGCCCAAAGAAAGCCCAAAGAAAGCCCACAGAAAGGGGAAAGAAAGCCCAAAGAAAGGGGAAAGAAAGCCCAAAGAAAGGGGAGAGAAAGCCCAAAGAAAGCCCAAAGAAAGACCAAAGAAAGCCCAAAGAAAGCCCAAAGAAAGGGGAAAGGAAGCCCAAAGAAAGGGGAAAGAAAGCCCAAAGAAAGGGGAATGACAGCCCAAAGAAAGGGGAAAGAAAGCCCAAAGAAAGGCGAAAGAAAGCCCAAAGAAAGGGGAAAGAAAGCCCAAAGAAAGGGGAAAGAAAGCCCAAAGAAATGGGAAAGAAAGCCCAAACAAAGGGGAATGACAGCCCAAAGAAAGGGGAAAGAAAGCCCAAAGAAAGGGGAAAGAAAGCCCAAAGAAAGGGGAAAGAAAGCCAAAGAAAGGGGAAAGAAAGCCCAAAGAAAGGGGAAAGAAAGCCCAAAGAAAGCTGAAAGACAGCCCAAAGAAAGCCCAAAGAAAGGGGAAAGAAAGCCCAAAGAAAGGGGACAGAAAGCTCAAAGAAAGCCCAAAGAAAGGGGAAAGAAAGCCCAAAGAAAGGGGAAAGAAAGCCCAAAGAAAGGGGAAAGAAAGCCCAAAGAAAGGGGAAAGAAAGCCCAGAGAAAGCCCAAAGAAAGCCCAAAGAAAGCCCAAAGAAAAGGGAAAGAAAGCCCAAAGAAAGGGGAAAGAAAGCCCAAAGAAAGGGGAAAGAAAGCCCAAAGAAAGGGGAAGAAAGCCCAAAGAAAGGGGAAAGAAAGCCCAAAGAAAGGGGAAAGAAAGCCCAAAGAAAGCACAAAGAAAGGGGAAAGAAAGCCTATGAAAGCCCAAAGAAAGTGGAAAGAAAGGGGAAAGAAAACCCAAAGAAAGCCCAAAGAAAGCCCAAGGAAAGCCCAAAGAAAGGGCGAAAATATCCCAAAGAAAGGGGAAAGAAAGCCCAAAGAAAGCCCAAAGAAAGCCCAAAGAAAGCCCACAGAAAGGGGAAAGAAATCCCAAAGAAAGGGGAAAGAAAGCCCAAAGAAAGCCCAAAGAAAGCCCAAAGAAAGCCCAAAGAAAGCCCAAAGAAAGCCCAAAGAAAGGGGAAAGAAAGCCCAAAGAAAGGGGAAAGGAAGCCCAAAGAAAGGGGAATGACAGCCCAAAGAAAGGGGAAAGAAAGCCCAAATAAAGGGGAAAGAAAGCCCAAAGAGAGGGGAAAGAAAGCCCAAAGAAAGGGGAAAGAAAGCCCAAGAAAGCCCAAAGAAAGTGGAAAGAAAGGGGAAAGAAAGCCCAAAGAAAGCCCAAAGAAAGCCCAAGGAAAGCCCAAAGAAAGGGGAAAGAAAGCCCAAAGAAAGGGGAAAGAAAGCCCAAAGAAAGCCCAAAGAAAGGGGAAAGAAAGCCCAAAGAAAGGGGAAACAAAGCCCAAAAAAGGGGAAAGAAAGGGGAAAGAAAGCCCAAAGTAAATGGAAAAAAAGGGGAAAGAAAGCCCAAAGAAAGCCCAAAGAAAGGGGAAAGAAAGCCCAAAGAAAGGGGAAAGAAAGCCCAAAGAAAGACCAAAGAAAGCCCAAAAAAAGGGGAAATAAAGCCCAAAGAAAGGGGGAAGAAAGCCCAAAGAAAGCCCAAAGAAAGCCCAAGGAAAGCCCAAAGAAAGGGGAAATAAAGCCCAAAGAAAGGGGAAAGAAAGCCCAAAGAAAGGGGGAAGAAAGCCCAAAGAAAGCCCAAAGAAAGGGGAAAGAAAGGGGACAGAAAGCCCAAAGAAATCCCAAAGAAAGCCCAAAGAAAGGGGAAAGAAAGCCCAAAGAAAGCCCAAAGAAAGGGGAAAGAAAGCACAAAGAAAGGGGAAAGAAAGTCCAAAGAAAGGGGAAAGAAAGCCCAAAGAAAGGGGAAAGACACCCCAAAGAAAGCCCAAAGAAAGGGGAAAGAAAGCCCAAAGAAAGGGGAAAGAAAGCTCAAAGAAAGCCCAAAGAAAGGGGAAAGAAAGCCCAAAGAAAGGGGAAAGAAAGCCCAAAGAAAGGGGAAAGAAAGCCCAAAGAAAGGGAAAAGAAACCCCAGAGAAAGCCCGAAGAAAGCCCAAAGAAAGCCCAAAGAAAGCCCAAAGAAAACGGAAAGAAAGCCCAAAGAAAGGGGAAAGAAAGCCCAAAGAAAGCCCAAAGAAAGCCCAAAGAAAGGGGAATGAAAGCCCAAAGAAAGGGGAAAGAAAGCCCAAAGAAAGGGGAAAGAAAGCCCAAAGAAAGGGGAAAGAAAGCCCTAAGAAAGGGGAAAGAAAGCCCAAGAAAGCCCAAAGAAAGGGGAAAGAAAGCCCAAAGAAAGGGGAAAGAAAGCCCAAAGAAAGCCCAAGAAAAGCCCAAAGAAAGGGGAAAGAAAGCCCAAAGAAAGGGGAAAGAAAGCCCAAGGAAAGCCCAAAGAAAGGGGAAAGAAAGCCCAAAGAAAGGGGAAACAAAGCCCAAAGAAAGGGGAAAGAAAGGGGAAAGAAAGCCCAAAGAAAGGGGAAAGAAAGGGGAAAGAAAGCCCAAAGAAAGCCCAAAGAAAGGGGAAAGAAAGCCCAAAGAAAGGGGAATGACAGCCCAAAGAAAGGGGAAAGAAAGCCCAAAGAAAGGGGAAAGAAAGCCCAAAGAAAGGGGAAAGAAAGCCCAAAGAACGTGGAAAGAAAGGGGAATGAAAACCCAAAGAAACCCCAAAGAAAGCCCAAGGAAAGTCCAAAGAAAGGGGAAAGAAAACCCACAGAAAGGGGAAAGAAAGCCCAAAGAAAGCCCAAAGAAAGCCCACAGAAAGGGGAAAGAAAGCCCAAAGAAAGGGGAAAGAAAGCCCAAAGAAAGGGGAGAGAAAGCCCAAAGAAAGCCCAAAGAAAGACCAAAGAAAGCCCAAAGAAAGCCCAAAGAAAGGGGAAAGGAAGCCCAAAGAAAGGGGAAAGAAAGCCCAAAGAAAGGGGAATGACAGCCCAAAGAAAGGGGAAAGAAAGCCCAAAGAAAGGCGAAAGAAAGCCCAAAGAAAGGGGAAAGAAAGCCCAAAGAAAGGGGAAAGAAAGCCCAAAGAAATGGGAAAGAAAGCCCAAACAAAGGGGAATGACAGCCCAAAGAAAGGGGAAAGAAAGCCCAAAGAAAGGGGAAAGAAAGCCCAAAGAAAGGGGAAAGAAAGCCCAAAGAAAGGGGAAAGAAAGCCCAAAGAAAGGGGAAAGAAAGCCCAAAGAAAGCTGAAAGACAGCCCAAAGAAAGCCCAAAGAAAGGGGAAAGAAAGCCCAAAGAAAGGGGACAGAAAGCTCAAAGAAAGCCCAAAGAAAGGGGAAAGAAAGCCCAAAGAAAGGGGAAAGAAAGCCCAAAGAAAGGGGAAAGAAAGCCCAAAGAAAGGGGAAAGAAAGCCCAGAGAAAGCCCAAAGAAAGCCCAAAGAAAGCCCAAAGAAAAGGGAAAGAAAGCCCAAAGAAAGGGGAAAGAAAGCCCAAAGAAAGGGGAAAGAAAGCCCAAAGAAAGGGGAAGAAAGCCCAAAGAAAGGGGAAAGAAAGCCCAAAGAAAGGGGAAAGAAAGCCCAAAGAAAGCACAAAGAAAGGGGAAAGAAAGCCTATGAAAGCCCAAAGAAAGTGGAAAGAAAGGGGAAAGAAAACCCAAAGAAAGCCCAAAGAAAGCCCAAGGAAAGCCCAAAGAAAGGGCGAAAATATCCCAAAGAAAGGGGAAAGAAAGCCCAAAGAAAGCCCAAAGAAAGCCCAAAGAAAGCCCACAGAAAGGGGAAAGAAATCCCAAAGAAAGGGGAAAGAAAGCCCAAAGAAAGCCCAAAGAAAGCCCAAAGAAAGCCCAAAGAAAGCCCAAAGAAAGCCCAAAGAAAGGGGAAAGAAAGCCCAAAGAAAGGGGAAAGGAAGCCCAAAGAAAGGGGAATGACAGCCCAAAGAAAGGGGAAAGAAAGCCCAAATAAAGGGGAAAGAAAGCCCAAAGAGAGGGGAAAGAAAGCCCAAAGAAAGGGGAAAGAAAGCCCAAGAAAGCCCAAAGAAAGTGGAAAGAAAGGGGAAAGAAAGCCCAAAGAAAGCCCAAAGAAAGCCCAAGGAAAGCCCAAAGAAAGGGGAAAGAAAGCCCAAAGAAAGGGGAAAGAAAGCCCAAAGAAAGCCCAAAGAAAGGGGAAAGAAAGCCCAAAGAAAGGGGAAACAAAGCCCAAAAAAGGGGAAAGAAAGGGGAAAGAAAGCCCAAAGTAAATGGAAAAAAAGGGGAAAGAAAGCCCAAAGAAAGCCCAAAGAAAGGGGAAAGAAAGCCCAAAGAAAGGGGAAAGAAAGCCCAAAGAAAGACCAAAGAAAGCCCAAAAAAAGGGGAAATAAAGCCCAAAGAAAGGGGGAAGAAAGCCCAAAGAAAGCCCAAAGAAAGGGGAAAGAAAGGGGACAGAAAGCCCAAAGAAAGCCCAAAGAAAGCCCAAAGAAAGGGGAAAGAAAGCCCAAAGAAAGCCCAAAGAAAGGGGAAAGAAAGCACAAAGAAAGGGGAAAGAAAGTCCAAAGAAAGGGGAAAGAAAGCCCAAAGAAAGGGGAAAGACACCCCAAAGAAAGCCCAAAGAAAGGGGAAAGAAAGCCCAAAGAAAGGGGAAAGAAAGCTCAAAGAAAGCCCAAAGAAAGGGGAAAGAAAGCCCAAAGAAAGGGGAAAGAAAGCCCAAAGAAAGTGGAAAGAAAGCCCAAAGAAAGGGGAAAGAAAGCCCAGAGAAAGCCCGAAGAGAGCCCAAAGAAAGCCCAAAGAAAGCCCAAAGAAAAGGGAAAGAAAGCCCAAAGAAAGGGGAAAGAAAGCCCAAAGAAAGCCCAAAGAAAGCCCAAAGAAAGTGGAAAGAAAGCCCAAAGAAAGCCCAAAGAAAGGGGAAAGAAAGCCCAAAGAAAGGGGAAACAAAGCCCAAAGAAAGGGGAAAGAAAGGGGAAAGAAAGCCCAAAGAAAGGGGAAAGAAAGGGGAAAGAAAGCCCAAAGAAAGCCCAAAGAAAGGGGAAAGAAAGCCCAAAGAAAGGGGAAAGAAAGCCCAAAGAAAGGGGAAAGAAAGCCCAAGAAAGCCCAAAGAAAGCCCAAAGAAAGTGGAAAGAAAGCCCAAAGAAAGCCCAAAGAAAGGGGAAAGAAAGCCCAAAGAAAGGGGAAACAAAGCCCAAAGAAAGGGGAAAGAAAGGGGAAAGAAAGCCCAAAGAAAGGGGAAAGAAAGGGGAAAGAAAGCCCAAAGAAAGCCCAAAGAAAGGGGAAAGAAAGCCCAAGGAAAGGGGAAAGAAAGCCCAAAGAAAGGGGAAATAAAGCCCAAAGAAAGGGGAAAGAAAGACCAAAGAAAGCCCAAAGAAAGCCCAAAGAAAGGGGAAAGAAAGCCCAAAGAAAGGGGAAAGAAAGGTCAAAGAAAGCCCAAAGAAAGGGGAAAGAAAGCCCAAAGAAAGCCCAAAGAAAGGGGAAAGAAAGCGCAAAGAAAGCCCAAAGAAAGGGGAAAGAAAGCCCAAAGAAAGGGGAAAGAAAGCCCAAGGAAAGGGGAAAGAAAGCCCAAAGAAAGGGGAAAGAAAGCCCAAAGAAAGCCCAAAGAAAGGGGAAAGAAAGCCCAAAGAAAGGGGAAAGAAAGCTCAAAGAAAGCCCAAAGAAAGGGGAAAGAAAGCCCAAAGAAAGGGGAAAGAAAGCCCAAAGAAAGGGGAAAGAAAGCCCAAAGAAAGGGGAAAGAAAGCCCAAAGAAAGGGGAATGACAGCCCAAAGAAAGGGGAAAGAAAGCCCAAAGAAAGGGGAAAGAAAGCCCAAAGAAAGGGGAAAGAAAGGGGAAAGAAAGCCCAAAGAAAGTGGAAAGAAAGGGGAATGAAAACCCAAAGAAACCCCAAAGAAAGCCCAAGGAAAGTCCAAAGAAAGGGGAAAGAAAACCCAAAGAAAGGGGAAAGAAAGCCCAAAGAAATCCCAAAGAAAGCCCACAGAAAGGGGAAAGAAAGCCCAAAGAAAGGGGAAAGAAAGCCCAAAGAAAGGGGAAAGAAAGCCCAAAGAAAGCCCAAAGAAAGACCAAAGAAAGCCCAAAGAAAGCCCAAAGAAAGGGGAAAGGAAGCCCAAAGAAAGGGGAAAGAAAGCCCAAAGAAAGGGGAAAGAAAGCCCAAAGAAAGGGGAAAGAAAGCCCAAAGAAAGCCCAAAGAAAGGGGAAAGAAAGCCCAAAGAACGCCCAAAGAAAGGGGAAAGAAAGCCCAAAGAAATCCCAAAGAAAGCCCAAAGAAAGTGGAAAGAAAGGGGAAAGAAAGCCCAAAGAAAGCCCAAAGAAAGCCCAAAGAAAGCCCACAGAAAGCCCAAAGAAATCCCAAAGAAAGCCCAAAGAAAGCCCAAAGAAATGTCAAAGAAAGGGGAAAGAAAGCCCAAAGAAAGGGGAAAGAAAGCCCAAAGAAAGGGGAATGACAGCCCAAAGAAAGGGGAAAGAAAGCCCAAAGAAAGGGGAAAGAAAGCCCAAAGAAAGGGGAAAGAAAGCCCAAAGAAAGGGGAAAGAAAGCCCAAAGAAAGGGGAAAGAAAGCCCAAAGAAATCCCAAAGAAAGCCCAAAGAAAGTGGAAAGAAAGGGGAAAGAAAGCCCAAAGAAAGCCCAAGGAAAGCCCAAAGAAAGGGGAAATAAAGCCCAAAGAAAGGGTAATGACAGCCCAAAGAAAGGGTAAAGAAAGCCCAAAGAAAGGGGAAAGAAAGCCCAAAGAAAGGGGAAAGAAAGGGGAAAGAAAGCCCAAAGAAAGGGGAAAGAAAGCCCAAAGAAAGGGGAAAGAAAGCCCAAAGAAAGGGGAAAGAAAGCCCAGAGAAAGCCCGAAGAAAGCCCAAAGAAAGCCCAAAGAAAGCCCAAAGAAAAGGGAAAGAAAGCCCAAAGAAAGGTGAAAGAAAGCCCAAGGAAAGGGGAAAGAAATCCCAAAAATTGGGAAATAAAGCCCAAAGAAAGGGGAAAGAAAGCCCAAAGAAAGGGGGAAGAAAGCCCAAAGAAAGCCCAAAGAAAGGGGAAAGAAAGGGGACAGAAAGCCCAAAGAAAGCCCAAAGAAAGCCCAAAGAAAGCCCAAAGAAAGGGGAAAGAAAGCCCAAAGAAAGGGGAAAGAAAGGGGAAAGAAAGCCCAAAGAAAGGGGAAAGAAAGGGGAAAGAAACCCCAAAGAAAGGGGAAAGAAAGCCCAAAGAAAGCCCAAAGAAAGGGGAAATAAAGCCCAAAGAAAGGGGAAAGAAAGCCCAAAGAAAGGGGGAGGAAAGCCCAAAGAAAGCCCAAAGAAAGGGGAAAGAAAGCGCAAAGAAAGCCCACAGAAAGGGGAAAGAAAGCCCAAAGAAAGGGGAAAGAAAGCCCAAAGAAAGGGGAAAGAAAGCCCAAAGAAAGGGGAAAGACAGCCCAAAGAAAGCCCAAAGAAAGGGGAAAGAAAGCCCAAAGAAAGGGGAAAGAAAGCTCAAAGAAAACCCAAAGAAAGGGGAAAGAAAGCCCAAAGAAAGGGGAAAGAAAGCCCAAAGAAAGGGGAAAGAAAGCCCAAAGAAAGGGGAAAGAAAGCCCAGAGAAAGCCCAAAGAAAGCCCAAAGAAAGCCCAAAGAAAAGGGAAAGAAAGCCCAAAGAAAGGGGAAAGAAAGCCCAAAGAAAGTGGAATAACAGCCCAAAGAAAGTGGAAAGAAAGGGGAAAAAAAACCCAAAGAAAGCCCAAAGAAAGCCCAAGGAAAGCCCAAAGAAAGGGGAAAGAAAACCCAAAGAAAGGGGAAAGAAAGCCCAAAGAAAGCCCAAAAAAAGCCCAAAGAAAGCCCACAGAAAGGGGAAAGAAAGCCCAAAGAAAGGGGAAACAAAGCCCAAAGAAAGCCAAAAGAAAGCCCAAAGAAAGACCAAAGAAAGCCCAAAGAAAGCCCAAAGAAAGGGGAAAGAAAGCCCAAGAAAGTGGAAAGAAAGCCCAAAGAAAGGGGAATGACAGCCCAAAGAAAGGGGAAAGAAAGCCCAAAGAAAGCCCAAAGAAAGCCCAAAGAAAGCCCAAGGAAAGCCCAAAGAAAGGGGAAAGAAAGCCCAAAGAAATGGGAAAGAAAGCCCAAATAAATGGGAATGACAGCCCAAAGAAAGGGGAAAGAAAGCCCAAAGAAAGGGGAAATAAAGCCCAAAGAAAGGGGAAAGAAAACCCAAGGAAAGGGGAAAGAAAGCCCAAAGAAAGCCCAAAGAAAGCCCAAAGAAAGTGGAAAGAAAGGGGAAAGAAAGCCCAAAGAAAGCCCAAGGAAAGCCCAAAGAAAGGGGAAAGAAAGCCCAAAGAAAGAGGAAAGAAAGCCCAAAGAAAGGGGAAAGAAAGCCCAAAGAAAGCCCAAAGAAAGCCCAAAGAAAATGGAAAGAAAGGGGAAAGAAAGCACAAAAAAAGCCCAAAGAAAGCCCAAGGAAAGCCCAAAGAAAGGGGAAAGAAAGCCCAAAGAAAGGGGAAAGAAAGCCCAAAGAAAGGGGAAAGAAAGCCCAGAGAAAGCCCAAAGAAAGCCCAAAGAAAGCCCAAAGAAAAGGGAAAGAAAGCCCAAAGAAAGGGGAAAGAAAGCCCAGAGAAAGCCCGAAGAGAGCCCAAAGAAAGCCCAAAGAAAGCCCAAAGAAAAGGGAAAGAAAGCCCAAAGAAAGGGGAAAGAAAGCCCAAAGAAAGCCCAAAGAAAGCCCAAAGAAAGGGGAATGACAGCCCAAAGAAAGGGGAAAGAAAGCCCAAAGAAAGGGGAAAGAAAGCCCAAAGAAAGGGGAAAGAAAGCCCAAGAAAGCCCAAAGAAAGCCCAAAGAAAGTGGAAAGAAAGCCCAAAGAAAGCCCAAAGAAAGCCCAAGAAAAGCCCAAAGAAAGGGGAAAGAAAGCCCAAAGAAAGGGGAAAGAAAGCCCAAAGAAAGCCCAAAGAAAGGGGAAAGAAAGCCCAAAGAACGGGGAAACAAAGCCCAAAGAAAGGGGAAAGAAAGGGGAAAGAAAGCCCAAAGAAAGGGGAAAGAAAGGGGAAAGAAAGCCCAAAGAAAGCCCAAAGAAAGGGGAAAGAAAGCCCAAGGAAAGGGGAAAGAAAGCCCTAAGAAAGGGGAAATAAAGCCCAAAGAAAGGGGAAAGAAAGCCCAAAGAAAGGGGGAAGAAAGGTCAAAGAAAGCCCAAAGAAAGGGGAAAGAAAGCCCAAAGAAAGCCCAAAGAAAGGGGAAAGAAAGCGCAAAGAAAGGCCAAAGAAAGGGGAAAGAAAGCCCAAAGAAAGGGGAAAGAAAGCCCAAGGAAAGGGGAAAGAAAGCCCAAAGAAAGGGGAAAGAAAGCCCAAAGAAAGCCCAAAGAAAGGGGAAAGAAAGCCCAAAGAAAGGGGAAAGAAAGCTCAAAGAAAGCCCAAAGAAAGGGGAAAGAAAGCCCAAAGAAAGGGGAAAGAAAGCCCAAAGAAAGGGGAAAGAAAGCCCAAAGAAAGGGGAAAGAAAGCCCAAAGAAAGGGGAATAACAGCCCAAAGAAAGGGGAAAGAAAGCCCAAAGAAAGGGGAAAGAAAGCCCAAAGAAAGGGGAAAGAAAGCCCAAAGAAAGTGGAAAGAAAGGGGAATGAAAACCCAAAGAAACCCCAAAGAAAGCCCAAGGAAAGTCCAAAGAAAGGGGAAAGAAAACCCAAAGAAAGGGGAAAGAAAGCCCAAAGAAATCCCAAAGAAAGCCCACAGAAAGGGGAAAGAAAGCCCAAAGAAAGGGGAAAGAAAGCCCAAAGAAAGGGGAAAGAAAGCCCAAAGAAAGCCCAAAGAAAGACCAAAGAAAGCCCAAAGAAAGCCCAAAGAAAGGGGAAAGGAAGCCCAAAGAAAGGGGAAAGAAAGCCCAAAGAAAGGGGAAAGAAAGCCCAAAGAAAGCCCAAAGAAAGGGGAAAGAAAGCCCAAAGAACGCCCAAAGAAAGGGGAAAGAAAGCCCAAAGAAATCCCAAAGAAAGCCCAAAGAAAGTGGAAAGAAAGGGGAAAGAAAGCCCAAAGAAAGCCCAAAGAAAGCCCAAAGAAAGCCCACAGAAAGCCCAAAGAAATCCCAAAGAAAGCCCAAAGAAAGCCCAAAGAAATGTCAAAGAAAGGGGAAAGAAAGCCCAAAGAAAGGGGAAAGAAAGCCCAAAGAAAGGGGAATGACAGCCCAAAGAAAGGGGAAAGAAAGCCCAAAGAAAGGGGAAAGAAAGCCCAAAGAAAGGGGAAAGAAAGCCCAAAGAAAGGGGAAAGAAAGCCCAAAGAAAGGGGAAAGAAAGCCCAAAGAAAGCCCAAAGAAAGTGGAAAGAAAGGGGAAAGAAAGCCCAAAGAAAGCCCAAGGAAAGCCCAAAGAAAGGGGAAATAAAGCCCAAAGAAAGGGTAATGACAGCCCAAAGAAAGGGTAAAGAAAGCCCAAAGAAAGGGGAAAGAAAGCCCAAAGAAAGGGGAAAGAAAGGGGAAAGAAAGCCCAAAGA
Organism: Columba livia; assembly: GCF_036013475.1. Lineage (NCBI taxonomy): Eukaryota > Metazoa > Chordata > Aves > Columbiformes > Columbidae > Columba > Columba livia. Next base: position 17,848 of record NW_027043671.1, on the reverse strand, counting down.
AAGGGGAAAGAAAGCCCAAAGAAAGGGGAAAGAAAGCCCAAAGAAAGGGGAAAGAAAGCCCAGAGAAAGCCCGAAGAAAGCCCAAAGAAAGCCCAAAGAAAAGGGAAAGAAAGCCCAAAGAAAGGTGAAAGAAAGCCCAAGGAAAGGGGAAAGAAATCCCAAAAATTGGGAAATAAAGCCCAAAGAAAGGGGAAAGAAAGCCCAAAGAAAGGGGGAAGAAAGCCCAAAGAAAGCCCAAAGAAAGGGGAAAGAAAGGGGACAGAAAGCCCAAAGAAAGCCCAAAGAAAGCCCAAAGAAAGCCCAAAGAAAGGGGAAAGAAAGCCCAAAGAAAGGGGAAAGAAAGGGGAAAGAAAGCCCAAAGAAAGGGGAAAGAAAGGGGAAAGAAACCCCAAAGAAAGGGGAAAGAAAGCCCAAAGAAAGCCCAAAGAAAGGGGAAATAAAGCCCAAAGAAAGGGGAAAGAAAGCCCAAAGAAAGGGGGAGGAAAGCCCAAAGAAAGCCCAAAGAAAGGGGAAAGAAAGCGCAAAGAAAGCCCACAGAAAGGGGAAAGAAAGCCCAAAGAAAGGGGAAAGAAAGCCCAAAGAAAGGGGAAAGAAAGCCCAAAGAAAGGGGAAAGACAGCCCAAAGAAAGCCCAAAGAAAGGGGAAAGAAAGCCCAAAGAAAGGGGAAAGAAAGCCCAAAGAAAGGGGAAAGAAAGCCCAGAGAAAGCCCAAAGAAAGCCCAAAGAAAGCCCAAAGAAAAGGGAAAGAAAGCCAAAAGAAAGGGGAAAGAAAGCCCAAAGAAAGTGGAATAACAGCCCAAAGAAAGTGGAAAGAAAGGGGAAAAAAAACCCAAAGAAAGCCCAAAGAAAGCCCAAGGAAAGCCCAAAGAAAGGGGAAAGAAAACCCAAAGAAAGGGGAAAGAAAGCCCAAAGAAAGCCCAAAAAAAGCCCAAAGAAAGCCCACAGAAAGGGGAAAGAAAGCCCAAAGAAAGGGGAAACAAAGCCCAAAGAAAGCCAAAAGAAAGCCCAAAGAAAGACCAAAGAAAGCCCAAAGAAAGCCCAAAGAAAGGGGAAAGAAAGCCCAAGAAAGTGGAAAGAAAGCCCAAAGAAAGGGGAATGACAGCCCAAAGAAAGGGGAAAGAAAGCCCAAAGAAAGCCCAAAGAAAGCCCAAAGAAAGCCCAAGGAAAGCCCAAAGAAAGGGGAAAGAAAGCCTAAAGAAATGGGAAAGAAAGCCCAAATAAAGGGGAATGACAGCCCAAAGAAAGGGGAAAGAAAGCCCAAAGAAAGGGGAAATAAAGCCCAAAGAAAGGGGAAAGAAAACCCAAGGAAAGGGGAAAGAAAGCCCAAAGAAAGCCCAAAGAAAGCCCAAAGAAAGTGGAAAGAAAGGGGAAAGAAAGCCCAAAGAAAGCCCAAGGAAAGCCCAAAGAAAGGGGAAAGAAAGCCCAAAGAAAGAGGAAAGAAAGCCCAAAGATAGGGAAAAGAAAGCCCAAAGAAAGCCCAAAGAAAGCCCAAAGAAAATGGAAAGAAAGGGGAAAGAAAGCACAAAAAAAGCCCAAAGAAAGCCCAAGGAAAGCCCAAAGAAAGGGGAAAGAAAGCCCAAAGAAAGGGGAAAGAAAGCCCAAAGAAAGGGGAAAGAAAGCCCAGAGAAAGCCCAAAGAAAGCCCAAAGAAAGCCCAAAGAAAAGGGAAAGAAAGCCCAAAGAAAGGGGAAAGAAAGCCCAAAGAAAGGAGAATGACAGCCCAAAGAAAGGGGAAAGAAAGCCCAAAGAAAGGGGAAGAAAGCCCAAAGAAAGGGGAAAGAAAGCCCAAAGAAAGGGGAAAGAAAGCCCAAAGAAAGCACAAAGAAAGGGGAAAGAAAGCCTATGAAAGCCCAAAGAAAGTGGAAAGAAAGGGGAAAGAAAACCCAAAGAAAGCCCAAAGAAAGCCCAAGGAAAGCCCAAAGAAAGGGCGAAAATAGCCCAAAGAAAGGGGAAAGAAAGCCCAAAGAAAGCCCAAAGAAAGCCCAAAGAAAGCCCACAGAAAGGGGAAAGAAATCCCAAAGAAAGGGGAAAGAAAGCCCAAAGAAAGCCCAAAGAAAGCCCAAAGAAAGCCCAAAGAAAGCCCAAAGAAAGCCCAAAGAAAGGGGAAAGAAAGCCCAAAGAAAGGGGAAAGGAAGCCCAAAGAAAGGGGAATGACAGCCCAAAGAAAGGGGAAAGAAAGCCCAAAGAAAGGGGAAAGAAAGCCCAAAGAGAGGGGAAAGAAAGCCCAAAGAAAGGGGAAAGAAAGCCCAAGAAAGCCCAAAGAAAGTGGAAAGAAAGGGGAAAGAAAGCCCAAAGAAAGCCCAAAGAAAGCCCAAGGAAAGCCCAAAGAAAGGGGAAAGAAAGCCCAAAGAAAGGGGAAAGAAAGCCCAAAGAAAGCCCAAAGAAAGGGGAAAGAAAGCCCAAAGAAAGGGGAAACAAAGCCCAAAAAAGGGGAAAGAAAGGGGAAAGAAAGCCCAAAGTAAATGGAAAAAAAGGGGAAAGAAAGCCCAAAGAAAGCCCAAAGAAAGGGGAAAGAAAGCCCAAAGAAAGGGGAAAGAAAGCCCAAAGAAAGACCAAAGAAAGCCCAAAAAAAGGGGAAATAAAGCCCAAAGAAAGGGGGAAGAAAGCCCAAAGAAAGCCCAAAGAAAGGGGAAAGAAAGGGGACAGAAAGCCCAAAGAAAGCCCAAAGAAAGCCCAAAGAAAGGGGAAAGAAAGCCCAAAGAAAGGGGAAAGAAAGCACAAAGAAAGGGGAAAGAAAGCACAAAGAAAGGGGAAAGAAAGTCCAAAGAAAGGGGAAAGAAAGCCCAAAGAAAGGGGAAAGACACCCCAAAGAAAGCCCAAAGAAAGGGGAAAGAAAGCCCAAAGAAAGGGGAAAGAAAGCTCAAAGAAAGCCCAAAGAAAGGGGAAAGAAAGCCCAAAGAAAGGGGAAAGAAAGCCCAAAGAAAGTGGAAAGAAAGCCCAAAGAAAGGGGAAAGAAAGCCCAGAGAAAGCCCGAAGAGAGCCAAAGAAAGCCCAAAGAAAGCCCAAAAAAAAGGGAAAGAAAGCCCAAAGAAAGGGGAAAGAAAGCCCAAAGAAAGCCCAAAGAAAGCCCAAAGAAAGGGGAATGACAGCCCAAAGAAAGGGGAAAGAAAGCCCAAAGAAAGGGAAAGAAAGCCCAAAGAAAGGGGAAAGAAAGCCCAAAGAAAGGGAAAGAAAGCCCAAGAAAGCCCAAAGACAAGCCCAAAGAAAGTGGAAAGAAAGCCCAAAGAAAGCCCAAAGAAAGCCCAAGAAAAGCCCAAAGAAAGGGGAAAGAAAGCCCAAAGAAAGGGGAAAGAAAGCCCAAGGAAAGCCCAAAGAAAGGGGAAAGAAAGCCCAAAGAAAGGGGAAACAAAGCCCAAAGAAAGGGGAAAGAAAGGGGAAAGAAAGCCCAAAGAAAGGGGAAAGAAAGGGGAAAGAAAGCCCAAAGAAAGCCCAAAGAAAGGGGAAAGAAAGCCCAAGGAAAGGGGAAAGAAAGCCCAAAGAAAGGGGAAATAAAGCCCAAAGAAAGGGGAAAGAAAGCCCAAAGAAAGGGGGAAGAACGTCAAAGAAAGCCCAAAGAAAGGGGAAAGAAAGCCCAAAGAAAGCCCAAAGAAAGGGGAAAGAAAGCGCAAAGAAAGCCCAAAGAAAGGGGAAAGAAAGCCCAAAGAAAGGGGAAAGAAAGCCCAAGGAAAGGGGAAAGAAAGCCCAAAGAAAGGGGAAAGAAAGCCAAAGAAAGCCCAAAGAAAGGGGAAAGAAAGCCCAAAGAAAGGGAAAGAAAGCTCAAAGAAAGCCCAAAGAAAGGGGAAAGAAAGCCCAAAGAAAGGGAAGAAAGCCCAAAGAAAGGGGAAAGAAAGCCCAGAGAAAGCTTAAGAAAGCCCAAGAAAGCCCAAAGAAAGCCCAAAGAACAGGGAAAGAAAGCCCAAAGAAAGGGGAAAGAAAGCCCAAAGAAAGGGGAATGACAGCCCAAAGAAAGGGAAAGAAAGCCCAAAGAAAGGGGAAAGAAAGCCCAAAGAAAGGGGAAAGAAAGCCCAAAGAAAGTGGAAAGAAAGGGGAATGAAAACCCAAAGAAACCCCAAAGAAAGCCCAAGGAAAGTCCAAAGAAAGGGGAAAGAAAACCCAAAGAAAGGGGAAAGAAAGCCCAAAGAAATCCCAAAGAAAGCCCACAGAAAGGGGAAAGAAAGCCCAAAGAAAGGGGAAAGAAAGCCCAAAGAAAGGGGAAAGAAAGCCCAAAGAAAGCCCAAAGAAAGACCAAAGAAAGCCCAAAGAAAGCCCAAAGAAAGGGGAAAGGAAGCCCAAAGAAAGGGGAAAGAAAGCCCAAAGAAAGGGAAAGAAAGCCCAAGAAGCCCAAAGAAAGGGGAAAGAAAGCCCAAAGAACGCCCAAAGAAAGGGGAAAGAAAGCCCAAAGAAATCCCAAAGAAGCCCAAAGAAAGTGGAAAGAAAGGGGAAAGAAAGCCCAAAGAAAGCCCAAAGAAAGCCCAAAGAAAGCCCACAGAAAGCCCAAAGAAATCCCAAGAAAGCCCAAAGAAAGCCCAAAGAAATGTCAAAGAAAGGGGAACGAAAGCCCAAAGAAAGGGGAAAGAAAGCCCAAAGAAAGGGGAATGACAGCCCAAAGAAAGGGGAAAGAAAGCCCAAAGAAAGGGAAAGAAAGCCCAAAGAAAGGGGAAAGAAAGCCCAAAGAAAGGGGAAAGAAAGCCCAAAGAAAGGGGAAAGAAAGCCCAAAGAAAGCCCAAAGAAAGCCAAAGAAAGTGGAAAGAAAGGGGAAAGAAAGCCCAAAGAAAGCCCAAGGAAAGCCCAAAGAAAGGGGAAATAAAGCCCAAAGAAAGGGTAATGACAGCCCAAAGAAAGGGTAAAGAAAGCCCAAAGAAAGGGGAAAGAAAGCCCAAAGAAAGGGGAAAGAAAGGGGAAAGAAAGCCCAAAGAAAGGGGAAAGAAAGCCCAAAGAAAGGAGAAGAAAGCCCAAAGAAAGGGGAAAGAAAGCCAGAGAAAGCCCGAAGAAGCCCAAAGAAAGCCCAAAGAAAGCCCAAAGAAAAGGGAAAGAAAGCCCAAAGAAAGGTGAAAGAAAGCCCAAGGAAAGGGGAAAGAAATCCCAAAAATTGGGAAATAAAGCCCAAAGAAAGGGGAAAGAAAGCCCAAAGAAAGGGGGAAGAAAGCCCAAAGAAAGCCCAAAGAAAGGGGAAAGAAAGGGGACAGAAAGCCCAAAGAAAGCCCAAAGAAAGCTCAAAGAAAGCCCAAAGAAAGGGGAAAGAAAGCCCAAAGAAAGGGGAAAGAAAGGGGAAAGAAAGCCCAAAGAAAGGGGAAAGAAAGGGGAAAGAAACCCCAAAGAAAGGGGAAAGAAAGCCCAAAGAAAGCCCAAAGAAAGGGGAAATAAAGCCCAAAGAAAGGGGAAAGAAAGCCCAAAGAAAGGGGAGGAAAGCCCAAAGAAAGCCCAAAGAAAGGGGAAAGAAAGTGCAAAGAAAGCCCACAGAAAGGGGAAAGAAAGCCCAAAGAAAGGGGAAAGAAAGCCCAAAGAAAGGGGAAAGGAAAAGCCCAAAGAAAGGGGAAAGACAGCCCAAAGAAAGCCCAAAGAAAGGGGAAAGAAAGCCCAAAGAAAGGGGAAAGAAAGCTCAAAGAAAGCCCAAAGAAAGGGGAAAGAAAGCCCAAAGAAAGGGGAAAGAAAGCCAAAGAAAGGGGTGAAGAAAGCCCCAAAGAAAGGGGAAAGAAAGCCAGAGAAAGCCCAAAGAAAGCCCAAAGAAGCCCAAAGAAAAGGGAAAGAAAGCCAAAAGAAAGGGGAAAGAAAGCCCAAAGAAAGTGGAATAACAGCCCAAAGAAAGTGGAAAGAAAGGGGAAAAAAAACCCAAAGAAAGCCCAAAGAAAGCCCAAGGAAAGCCCAAAGAAAGGGGAAAGAAAACCCAAAGAAAGGGGAAAGAAAGCCCAAAGAAAGCCCAAAAAAAGCCCAAAGAAAGCCCACAGAAAGGGGAAAGAAAGCCCAAAGAAAGGGGAAACAAAGCCCAAAGAAAGCCAAAAGAAAGCCAAAGAAAGACCAAAGAAAGCCCAAAGAAAGCCAAAGAAAGGGGAAAGAAAGCCCAAGAAAGTGGAAAGAAAGCCCAAAGAAAGGGGAATGACAGCCCAAAGAAAGGGGAAAGAAAGCCCAAAGAAAGCCCAAAGAAAGCCCAAAGAAAGCCCAAGGAAAGCCCAAAGAAAGGGGAAAGAAAGCCTAAAGAAATGGGAAAGAAAGCCCAAATAAAGGGGAATGACAGCCCAAAGAAAGGGGAAAGAAAGCCCAAAGAAAGGGGAATAAAGCCCAAAGAAAGGGGAAAGAAAACCCAAGGAAAGGGGAAAGAAAGCCCAAAGAAAGCCCAAAGAAAGCCCAAAGAAAGTGGAAAGAAAGGGGAAAGAAAGCCCAAAGAAAGCCCAAGGAAAGCCCAAAGAAAGGGGAAAGAAAGCCAAAGAAAGAGGAAAGAAAGCCCAAAGATAGGGAAAAGAAAGCCCAAAGAAAGCCCAAAGAAAGCCCAAAGAAAATGGAAAGAAAGGGGAAAGAAAGCACAAAAAAAGCCCAAAGAAAGCCCAAGGAAAGCCCAAAGAAAGGGGAAAGAAAGCCCAAAGAAAGGGGAAAGAAAGCCCAAAGAAAGGGGAAAGAAAGCCCAGAGAAAGCCCAAAGAAAGCCCAAAGAAAGCCCAAAGAAAAGGGAAAGAAAGCCCAAAGAAAGGGGAAAGAAAGCCCAAAGAAAGGAGAATGACAGCCCAAAGAAAGGGGAAAGAAAGCCCAAAGAAAGGGGAAGAAAGCCCAAAGAAAGGGGAAAGAAAGCCCAAAGAAAGGGGAAAGAAAGCCCAAAGAAGCACAAAGAAAGGGGAAAGAAAGCCTATGAAAGCCCAAGAAAGTGGAAAGAAAGGGGAAAGAAAACCCAAAGAAAGCCCAAAGAAAGCCCAAGGAAAGCCCAAAGAAAGGGCGAAAATAGCCCAAAGAAAGGGGAAAGAAAGCCCAAAGAAAGCCCAAAGAAAGCCCAAAGAAAGCCCACAGAAAGGGGAAAGAAATCCCAAAGAAAGGGGAAGAAAGCCCAAAGAAAGCCCAAAGAAAGCCCAAAGAAAGCCCAAAGAAAGCCCAAAGAAAGCCCAAAGAAAGGGGAAAGAAAGCCCAAAGAAAGGGGAAAGGAAGCCCAAAGAAAGGGGAATGACAGCCCAAAGAAAGGGGAAAGAAAGCCCAAAGAAAGGGGAAAGAAAGCCCAAAGAGAGGGGAAAGAAAGCCCAAAGAAAGGGGAAAGAAAGCCCAAGAAAGCCCAAAGAAAGTGGAAAGAAAGGGGAAAGAAAGCCCAAAGAAAGCCCAAAGAAAGCCCAAGGAAAGCCCAAAGAAAGGGGAAAGAAAGCCCAAAGAAAGGGGAAAGAAAGCCCAAAGAAAGCCCAAAGAAAGGGGAAAGAAAGCCCAAAGAAAGGGGAAACAAAGCCCAAAAAAGGGGAAAGAAAGGGGAAAGAAAGCCCAAAGTAAATGGAAAAAAAGGGGAAAGAAAGCCCAAAGAAAGCCCAAAGAAAGGGGAAAGAAAGCCCAAAGAAAGGGGAAAGAAAGCCCAAAGAAAGACCAAAGAAAGCCCAAAAAAAGGGAAATAAAGCCCAAAGAAAGGGGGAAGAAAGCCCAAAGAAAGCCAAAGAAAGGGGAAAGAAAGGGGACAGAAAGCCCAAAGAAAGCCCAAAGAAAGCCCAAAGAAAGGGGAAAGAAAGCCCAAAGAAAGGGGAAAGAAAGCACAAAGAAAGGGGAAAGAAAGCACAAAGAAAGGGGAAAGAAAGTCCAAAGAAAGGGGAAAGAAAGCCCAAAGAAAGGGGAAAGACACCCCAAAGAAAGCCCAAAGAAAGGGGAAAGAAAGCCCAAAGAAAGGGAAAGAAAGCTCAAAGAAAGCCCAAAGAAAGGGGAAAGAAAGCCCAAAGAAAAGGGGGAAAGAAAGCCCAAAGAAAGTGGAAAGAAAGCCCAAAGAAAGGGGAAAGAAAGCCCAGAGAAAGCCGAAGAGAGCCCAAAGAAAGCCCAAAGAAAGCCCAAAGAAAAGGGAAAGAAAGCCCAAAGAAAGGGGAAAGAAAGCCCAAAGAAAGCCCAAAGAAAGCCCAAAGAAAGGGGAATGACAGCCCAAAAGAAAGGGGAAAGAAAGCCCAAAGAAAGGGGAAGAAAGCCCAAAGAAAGGGGAAAGAAAGCCCAAAGAAAGGGGAAAGAAAGCCCAAGAAAGCCCAAAGAAAGCCAAAGAAAGTGGAAAGAAAGCCCAAAGAAAGCCCAAAGAAAGCCCAAGAAAAAGCCCAAAGAAAGGGAAAGAAAGCCCAAAGAAAGGGGAAAGAAAGCCCAAGGAAAGCCCAAAGAAAGGGGAAAGAAAGCCCAAAGAAAGGGGAAACAAAGCCCAAAGAAAGGGGAAAGAAAGGGGAAAGAAAGCCCAAAGAAAGGGGAAAGAAAGGGGAAAGAAAGCCCAAAGAAAGCCCAAAGAAAGGGGAAAGAAAGCCCAAGGAAAGGGGAAAGAAAGCCCAAAGAAAGGGGAAATAAAGCCCAAAGAAAGGGGAAAGAAAGCCCAAGAAAGGGGGAAGAAAGGTCAAAGAAAGCCCAAAGAAAGGGGAAAGAAAGCCCAAAGAAAGCCCAAAGAAAGGGGAAAGAAAGCGCAAAGAAAGCCCAAAGAAAGGGGAAAGAAAGCCCAAAGAAAGGGGAAAGAAAGCCCAAGGAAAGGGGAAAGAAAGCCCAAAGAAAGGGGAAAGAAAGCCCAAAGAAAGCCCAAAGAAAGGGGAAAGAAAGCCAAAGAAAGGGGAAGAAAGCTCAAAGAAAGCCAAAGAAAGGGGAAAGAAAGCCCAAAGAAAGGGGAAAGAAAGCCCAAAGAAAGGGGAAAGAAAGCCCAAAGAAAGGGGAAAGAAAGCCCAGAGAAAGCTTAAGAAAGCCCAAAGAAAGCCCAAAGAAAGCCCAAAGAACAGGGAAAGAAAGCCCAAAGAAAGGGGAAAGAAAGCCCAAAGAAAGGGGAATGACAGCCCAAAGAAAGGGGAAAGAAAGCCCAAAGAAAGGGGAAAGAAAGCCCAAAGAAAGGGAAAGAAAGCCAAAGAAAGTGGAAAGAAAGGGGAATGAAAACCCAAGAAACCCCAAAGAAAGCCCAAGGAAAGTCCAAAGAAAGGGGAAAGAAAACCCAAAGAAAGGGGAAAGAAAGCCCAAAGAAATCCCAAAGAAAGCCCACAGAAAGGGGAAAGAAAGCCCAAAGAAAGGGGAAAGAAAGCCCAAAGAAAGGGGAAGAAAGCCCAAAGAAAGCCCAAAGAAAGACCAAAGAAAGCCCAAAGAAAGCCCAAAGAAAGGGGAAAGGAAGCCCAAAGAAGGGGAAAGAAAGCCCAAAGAAAGGGGAAAGAAAGCCCAAAGAAAGCCCAAAGAAAGGGGAAAGAAAGCCCAAAGAACGCCCAAAGAAAGGGGAAAGAAAGCCCAAAGAATCCCAAAGAAAGCCCAAAGAAAGTGGAAGAAAGGGGAAGAAGCCAAAGAAAGCCCAAAGAAAGCCCAAAGAAAGCCCAAGAAAGCCCAAAGAAGCCCAAAGAAGCAAGATCCAAAGAAAGCCCAAGAAAGCCCAAAGAAATGTCAAAGAAAGGGGAACGAAAGCCCAAAGAAAGGGGAAAGAAAGCCCAAAGAAAGGGGAATGACAGCCCAAAGAAAGGGGAAAGAAAGCCCAAAGAAAGGGGAAAGAAAGCCCAAAGAAAGGGGAAAGAAAAGCCCAAAGAAAGGGGAAAGAAAGCCCAAAGAAAGGGGAAAGAAGCCCAAAGAAAGCCCAAAGAAAGCCCAAAGAAAGTGGAAAGAAAGGGGAAAGAAAGCCCAAAGAAAGCCCAAGGAAAGCCCAAAGAAAGGGGAAATAAAGCCCAAAGAAAGGGTAATGACAGCCCAAAGAAAGGGTAAAGAAAGCCCAAAGAAAGGGGAAAGAAAGCCCAAAGAAAGGGGAAAGAAAGGGGAAAGAAAGCCCAAAGAAAGGGGAAAGAAAGCCCAAAGAAAGGAGAAAGAAAGCCCAAAGAAAGGGGAAAGAAAGCCCAGAGAAAGCCCGAAGAAAGCCCAAAGAAAGCCCAAAGAAAGCCCAAAGAAAAGGGAAAGAAAGCCCAAAGAAAGGTGAAAGAAAGCCCAAGGAAAGGGGAAAGAAATCCCAAAAATTGGAAATAAAGCCCAAAGAAAGGGGAAAGAAAGCCCAAAGAAAGGGGGAAGAAAGCCCAAAGAAAGCCCAAAGAAAGGGGAAAGAAAGGGGACAGAAAGCCCAAAGAAAGCCCAAAGAAAGCTCAAAGAAAGCCCAAAGAAAGGGGAAAGAAAGCCCAAAGAAAGGGGAAAAAGAAAGGGGAAAGAAAGCCCAAAGAAAGGGGAAAGAAAGGGGGAAAGAAACCCCAAAGAAAGGGGAAAGAAAGCCCAAAGAAAGCCCAAAGAAAGGGGAAATAAAGCCCAAAGAAAGGGGAAAGAAAGCCCAAAGAAAGGGGGAGGAAAGCCCAAAGAAAGCCCAAAGAAAGGGGAAAGAAAGTGCAAAGAAAGCCCACAGAAAGGGGAAAGAAAGCCCAAAGAAAGGGGAAAGAAAGCCCAAAGAAAGGGGAAAGAAAGCCCAAGAAAGGGGAAAGACAGCCCAAAGAAAGCCCAAAGAAAGGGGAAAGAAAGCCCAAAGAAAGGGGAAAGAAAGCTCAAAGAAAGCCCAAAGAAAGGGGAAAGAAAGCCCAAAGAAAGGGGAAAGAAAGCCCAAAGAAAGGGGAAAGAAAGCCCAAAGAAAGGGGAAGAAAGCCCAGAGAAAGCCCAAAGAAAGCCCAAAGAAAGCCCAAAGAAAAGGGAAAGAAAGCCCAAAGAAAGGGGAAAGAAAGCCCAAAGAAAGTGGAATAACAGCCCAAAGAAAGTGGAAAGAAAGGGAAAGAAAAACCCAAAGAAAGCCCAAAGAAAGCCCAAGCAAAGCCCAAAGAAAGGGGAAAGAAAACCAAGGAAAGGGGAAAGAAAGCCCAAAGAAAGCCCAAAAAAGCCCAAAGAAAGCCCACAGAAAGGGGAAAGAAAGCCCAAAGAAAGGGGAAACAAAGCCAAAGAAAGCCCAAGGAAAGCCCAAAGAAAGACCAAAGAAAGCCCAAAGAAAGCCCAAAGAAAGGGGAAAGAAAGCCCAAGAAAGTGGAAAGAAAGCCCAAAGAAAGGGGAATGACAGCCCAAAGAAAGGGGAAAGAAAGCCCAAAGAAAGCCCAAAGAAAGCCCAAAGAAAGGGGAAGGAAAGCCCAAAGAAAGGGGGAAAGAAAGCCCAAAGAAATGGGAAAGAAAGCCCAAATAAAGGGAATGACAGCCCAAAGAAAGGGGAAAGAAAGCCCAAAGAAAGGGGAAATAAAGCCCAAAGAAAGGGGAAAGAAAACCCAAGGAAAGGGAAAGAAAGCCCAAAGAAAGCCCAAAGAAAGCCCAAAGAAAGTGGAAAGAAAGGGGAAAGAAAGCCCAAAGAAAGCCCAAGGAAAGCCCAAAGAAAGGGGAAAGAAAGCCCAAAGAAAGGGGAATGACAGCCCAAAGAAAGGGGAAAGAAAGCCCAAAGAAAGGGGAAAGAAAGCCCAAATAAATGGGAAAGAAAGCCCAAAGAAAGGGGAAAGAAAGCCCAAAGAAAGGGGAAAGAAAGCCCAAAGAAAGCCCAAAGAAAGCCCAAGAAAGTGGAAAGAAAGGGGAAAGAAAGCCCAAAGAAAGCCCAAGGAAAGCCCAAAGAAAGGGGAAAGAAAGCCCAAAGAAAGGGGAATGACAGCCCAAAGAAAGCCCAAAGAAAGCCCAAGAAAGCCCAAAGAAAGCCCAAAGAAAGCCCAAAGAAAGCCCAAAGAAAGGTTAAAGAAAGCCCAAAGAAAGGGGAAAGGAAGCCCAAAGAAAGGGGAATGACAGCCCAAAGAAAGGGGAAAGAAAGCCCAAGAAAGGGGAAAGAAAGCCCAAAGAGAGGGGAAAGAAGCCCAAGAAAGGGGAAAGAAAGCCCAAGAAAGCCCAAAGAAAGTGGAAAGAAAGGGGAAAGAAAGCCCAAAGAAAGCCCAAAGAAAGCCCAAGTAAAGCCCAAAGAAAGGGGAAAGAAAGCCCAAGAAAGGGGAAAGAAAGCCCAAAGAAAGCCCAAAGAAAGGGGAAAGAAAGCCCAAAGAAAGGGGAAACAAAGCCCAAAAAAGGGGAAAGAAAGGGGAAAGAAAGCCCAAAGTAAATGGAAAAAAAGGGGAAAGAAAGCCCAAAGAAAGCCCAAAGAAAGGGGAAAGAAAGCCCAAAGAAAGGGGAAAGAAAGCCCAAAGAAAGACCAAAGAAAGCCCAAAAAAAGGGGAAATAAAGCCCAAAGAAAGGGGAAGAAAGCCCAAAGAAAGCCCAAAGAAAGGGGAAAGAAAGGGGACAGAAAGCCCAAAGAAATCCCAAAGAAAGCCCAAAGAAAGGGGAAAGAAAGCCCAAAGAAAGGGGAAAGAAAGCACAAAGAAAGGGGAAAGAAAGCACAAAGAAAGGGGAAAGAAAGTCCAAAGAAAGGGGAAAGAAAGCCCAAAGAAAGGGGAAAGACACCCCAAAGAAAGCCCAAAGAAAGGGGAAAGAAAGCCCAAAGAAAGGGGAAAGAAAGCTCAAAGAAAGCCCAAAGAAAGGGGAAAGAAAGCCCAAAGAAAGGGGAAAGAAAGCCCAAAGAAAAGTGGAAAGAAAGCCCAAAGAAAGGGGAAAGAAAGCACAGAGAAAGCCCGAAGAGAGCCCAAAGAAAGCCCAAGAAAGCCCAAAGAAAAGGGAAAGAAAGCCCAAAGAAAGGGGAAAGAAAGCCAAAGAAAGCCCAAAGAAAGCCCAAAGAAAGGGGAATGACAGCCCAAAGAAAGGGGAAAGAAAGCCCAAAGAAAGGGGAAAGAAAGCCCAAAGAAAGGGGAAAGAAAGCCCAAAGAAAGGGGAAGAAAGCCCAAAGAAAGGGGAAAGAAAGCCCAAGAAAGCCCAAAGAAAGCCCAAAGAAAGTGGAAAGAAAGCCCAAAGAAAGCCCAAAGAAAGCCCAAGAAAAGCCCAAAGAAAGGGAAAGAAAGCCCAAAGAAAGGGGAAAGAAAGCCCAAGGAAAGCCCAAAGAAAGGGGAAAGAAAGCCCAAAGAAAGGGGAAACAAAGCCCAAAGAAAGGGGAAAGAAAAGGGAAAGAAAGCCCAAAGAAAGGGGAAAGAAAGGGGAAAGAAAGCCCAAAGAAAGCCCAAAGAAAGGGGAAAGAAAGCCCAAGGAAAGGGGAAAGAAAGCCCAAAGAAAGGGGAAATAAAGCCCAAAGAAAGGGGAAAGAAAGCCCAAAGAAAGGGGGAAGAAAGGTCAAAGAAAGCCCAAAGAAAGGGAAAGAAAGCCCAAAGAAAGCCCAAAGAAAGGGGAAAGAAAGCGCAAAGAAAGCCCAAAGAAAGGGGAAAGAAAGCCCAAAGAAAGGGGAAAGAAAGCCCAAGGAAAGGGGAAAGAAAGCCCAAAGAAAGCCCAAAGAAAGGGGAAAGAAAGCCCAAAGAAAGGGGAAAGAAAGCTCAAAGAAAGCCCAAAGAAAGGGGAGAAGAAAGCCCAAAGAAAGGGGAAAGAAAGCCCAAAGAAAGGGGAAAGAAAGCCAAAGAAAGGGGAAAGAAAGCCCAGAGAAAGCTTAAGAAAGCCCAAAGAAAGCCCAAAGAAAGCCCAAAGAAAGGGGAAAGAAAGCCCAAAGAAAGGGGAAAGAAAGCCCAAAGAAAGGGGAATGACAGCCCAAAGAAAGGGGAAAGAAAGCCCAAAGAAAGGGGAAAGAAAGCCCAAAGAAAGGGGAAAGAAAGCCCAAAGAAAGTGGAAAGAAAGGGGAATGAAAACCCAAAGAAACCCCAAAGAAAGCCCAAGGGAAAGTCCAAAGAAAGGGGGAAAGAAAACCCAAAGAAAGGGGAAAGAAAGCCCAAAGAAATCCCAAAGAAAGCCCACAGAAAGGGGAAAGAAAGCCCAAAGAAAGGGGAAAGAAAGCCCAAAGAAAGGGGAAAGAAAGCCCAAAGAAAGCCCAAAGAAAGACCAAAGAAAGCCCAAAGAAAGCCCAAAGAAAGGGGAAAGGAAGCCCAAAGAAAGGGGAAAGAAAGCCAAAGAATGGGGAAAGAAAGCCCAAAGAAAGCCCAAAGAAAGGGGAAAGAAAGCCCAAAGAACGCCCAAAGAAAGGGGAAAGAAAGCCCAAAGAAATCCAAAGAAAGCCCAAAGAAAGTGGAAAGAAAGGGGAAAGAAAGCCCAAAGAAAGCCCAAAGAAAGCCCAAAGAAAGCCCACAGAAAGCCCAAAGAAATCCCAAAGAAAGCCCAAAGAAAGCCCAAAGAAATGTCAAAGAAAGGGGAAAGAAAGCCCAAAGAAAGGGGAAAGAAAGCCCAAAGAAAGGGGAATGACAGCCCAAAGAAAGGGGAAAGAAAGCCCAAAGAAAGGGGGAAAGAAAGCCAAAGAAAGGGGAAAGAAAGCCCAAAGAAAGGGGAAAGAAAGCCAAAGAAAGGGGAAAGAAAGCCCAAAGGAAAGCCCAAAGAAAGCCCAAAGAAAGTGGAAAGAAAGGGGAAAGAAAGCCCAAAGAAAGCCCAAGGAAAGCCCAAAGAAAGGGGAAATAAAGCCCAAAGAAAGGGTAATGACAGCCCAAAGAAAGGGTAAAGAAAGCCCAAAGAAAGGGGAAAGAAAGCCCAAAGAAAGGGGAAAGAAAGGGGAAAGAAAGCCCAAAGAAAGGGGAAAGAAAGCCCAAAGAAAGGGGAAAGAAAGCCCAAAGAAAGGGGAAAGAAAGCCCAGAGAAAGCCCGAAGAAAGCCCAAAGAAAGCCCAAAGAAAGCCCAAAGAAAAGGGAAAGAAAGCCCAAAGAAAGGTGAAAGAAAGCCCAAGGAAAGGGGAAAGAAATCCCAAAAATTGGGAAATAAAGCCCAAAGAAAGGGGAAAGAAAGCCCAAAGAAAGGGGGAAGAAAGCCCAAAGAAAGCCCAAAGAAAGGGGAAAGAAAGGGGACAGAAAGCCCAAAGAAAGCCCAAAGAAAGCCCAAAGAAAGCCCAAAGAAAGGGGAAAGAAAGCCCAAAGAAAGGGGAAAGAAAGGGGAAAGAAAGCCCAAAGAAAGGGGAAAGAAAGGGGAAAGAAACCCCAAAGAAAGGGGAAAGAAAGCCCAAAGAAAGCCCAAAGAAAGGGGAAATAAAGCCCAAAGAAAGGGGAAAGAAAGCCCAAAGAAAGGGGGAGGAAAGCCCAAAGAAAGCCCAAAGAAAGGGGAAAGAAAGCGCAAAGAAAGCCCACAGAAAGGGGAAGAAATCCCAAAGAAAGGGGAAAGAAAGCCCAAAGAAAGGGGAAAGAAAGCCCAAAGAAAGGGGAAAGACAGCCCAAAGAAAGCCCAAAGAAAGGGGAAGAAAGCCCAAAGAAAGGGGAAAGAAAGCTCAAAGAAAGCCCAAGGAAAGCCCAAAGAAAGGGGAAAGAAAGCCCAAAGAAAGGGGAATGACAGCCCAAAGAAAGCCCAAAGAAAGCCCAAAGAAAGCCCAAAGAAAGCCCAAAGAAAGCCCAAAGAAAGGGGAAAGAAAGCCCAAAGAAAGGGGAAAGGAAGCCCAAAGAAAGGGGAATGACAGCCCAAAGAAAGGGGAAAGAAAGCCCAAAGAAAGGGGAAAGAAAGCCCAAAGAAAGGGGAAAGAAAAGCCCAAAGAAAGGGGAATGACAGCCCAAAGAAAGGGGAAAGAAAGCCCAAAGAAAGGGGAAAGAAAGCCAAAGAAAGCCCAAAGAAAGCCCAAGTAAAGCCCAAAGAAAGGGGGAAAGAAAGCCCAAAGAAAGGGGAAAGAAAGCCCAAAGAAAGCCAAAGAAAGGGGAAAGAAAGCCCAAAGAAAGGGGAAACAAAGCCCAAAAAAGGGGAAGAAAGGGGAAAGAAAGCCCAAGTAAATGGAAAAAAAGGGGAAAGAAAGCCCAAAGAAAGCCCAAAGAAAGGGGAAAGAAAGCCCAAAGAAAGGGGAAAGAAAGCCCAAAGAAAGACCAAAGAAAGCCCAAAAAAAGGGGAAATAAAGCCCAAAGAAAGGGGGAAGAAAGCCCAAAGAAAGCCCAAAGAAAGGGGAAAGAAAGGGGACAGAAAGCCCAAAGAAAGCCCAAAGAAAGCCCAAAGAAAGGGAAGAAAGCCCAAAGAAAGGGGAAAGAAAGCACAAAGAAAGGGGAAAGAAAGCACAAAGAAAGGGGAAAGAAAGTACAAAGAAAGGGGAAAGAAAGCCCAAAGAAAGGGGAAAGACACCCAAAAGAAAGCCCAAAGAAAGGGGAAAGAAAGCCCAAAGAAAGGGGAAAGAAAGCTCAAAGAAAGCCCAAAGAAAGGGGAAAGAAAGCCCAAAGAAAGGGGAAAGAAAGCCCAAAGAAAGTGGAAAGAAAGCCCAAAGAAAGGGAAAGAAAGCCCAGAGAAAGCCCGAAGAGAGCCCAAAGAAAGCCCAAAGAAAGCCCAAAGAAAAGGAAGAAAGCCCAAGAAAGGGAAAGAAAGCCCAAGAAAGCCCAAAGAAAGCCCAAAGAAGGGGAATGACAGCCCAAAGAAAGGGGAAAGAAAGCCCAAAGAAAGGGGAAAGAAAGCCCAAAGAAAGGGGAAAGAAAGCCCAAAGAAAGGGGAAAGAAAGCCCAAGAAAGCCCAAAGAAAGCCCAAAGAAAGTGGAAAGAAAGCCCAAAGAAAGCCCAAAGAAAGCCCAAGAAAAGCCCAAAGAAAGGGGAAAGAAAGCCCAAAGAAAGGGGAAAGAAAGCCCAAGGAAAGCCCAAAGAAAGGGGAAATAAAGCCCAAAGAAAGGGGAAACAAAGCCCAAAGAAAGGGGAAAGAAAGGGGAAAGAAAGCCCAAAGAAAGGGGAAAGAAAAGGGGAAAGAAAGCCCAAAGAAAGCCCAAAGAAAGGGGAAAGAAAGCCCAAGGAAAGGGGAAAGAAAGCCCAAAGAAAGGGGAAATAAAGCCCAAAGAAAGGGGAAAGAAAGCCCAAAGAAAGGGGGAAGAAAGGTCAAAGAAAGCCCAAAGAAAGGGGAAAGAAAGCCCAAAGAAAGCCCAAAGAAAGGGGAAAGAAAGCGCAAAGAAAGCCCAAAGAAAGGGGAAAGAAAGCCCAAAGAAAGGGGAAAGAAAGCCCAGGGAAAGGGGAAAGAAAGCCCAAAGAAAGCCCAAAGAAAGGGGAAAGAAAGCCCAAAGAAAGGGGAAAGAAAGCTCAAAGAAAGCCCAAAGAAAGGGGAAAGAAAGCCCAAAGAAAGGGGAAAGAAAGCCCAAAGAAAGGGGAAAGAAAGCCCAAAGAAAGGGGAAAGAAAGCCCAGAGAAAGCTTAAGAAAGCCCAAAGAAAGCCCAAAGAAAGCCCAAAGAACAGGGAAAGAAAGCCCAAAGAAAGGGGAAAGAAAGCCCAAAGAAAGGGGAATGACAGCCCAAAGAAAGGGGAAAGAAAGCCCAAAGAAAGGGGAAAGAAAGCCCAAAGAAAGGGGAAAGAAAGCCCAAAGAAAGTGGAAAGAAAGGGGAATGAAAACCCAAAGAAACCCCAAAGAAAGCCCAAGGAAAGTCCAAAGAAAGGGGAAAGAAAACCCAAAGAAAGGGGAAAGAAAGCCCAAAGAAATCCCAAAGAAAGCCCACAGAAAGGGGAAAGAAAGCCCAAAGAAAGGGGAAAGAAAGCCCAAAGAAAGGGGAAAGAAAGCCCAAAGAAAGCCCAAAGAAAGACCAAAGAAAGCCCAAAGAAAGCCCAAAGAAAGGGGGAAAGGAAGCCCAAAGAAAGGGGAAAGAAAGCCCAAAGAAAGGGGAAAGAAAGCCCAAAGAAAGCCAAAGAAAGGGGAAAGAAAGCCCAAAGAACGCCCAAAGAAAGGGGAAAGAAAGCCCAAAGAAATCCCAAAGAAAGCCCAAAGAAAGTGGAAAGAAAGGGAAAGAAAGCCCAAAGAAAGCCAAAGAAAGCCCAAAGAAAGCCCACAGAAAGCCCAAAGAAATCCCAAGAAAGCCAAAGAAAGCCCAAAGAAATGTCAAAGAAAGGGGAAAGAAAGCCCAAAGAAAGGGGAAAGAAAGCCCAAAGAAAGGGGAATGACAGCCA
>NW_027043670.1:0-55556 GCF_036013475.1 Columba livia | reverse complement strand
CTTTCATTGGGCTTTCTTTCCCCTTTCTTTGGGCTTTCTTTCCCCTTTCTTTGGGCTTTCTTTCCCCTTTCATTCACCTTTCTTTGGCTTTCTTTCCCCTTTCTTTGGGCTTTCTTTCCCCTTTCTTTTCCCTTTCTTTCCGCTTTCTTTCCCCTTTCTTTCCCCTTTCTTTCCCCTTTCTTTCCCCTTTCTTTCCCCTTTCTTTCCCCCTTTCTTTCCGCTTTCTTTCCCCTTTCTTTCCCCTTTCTTTCCCCTTTCTTTGGGCTTTCTTTGGGCTTTCTTTCCCCTTTCTTTGGGCTTTCTTTCCCCTTTCTTTGGGCATTCTTTCCCCCTTTCTTTGGGCTTTATTTCCCCTTTCTTTGGGCTTTCTTTCCCCTTTCTTTGGGCATTCTTTGGGCTTTCTTTCCCCTTTCTTTGGGCTTTTTTTCTCATTTCTTTGGGCTTTCTTTGGGCTTTCTTTCCCCTTTCTTTGGGCTTTCTTTCCCCTTTCTTTGGGCTTTCTTTGTGCTTTCTTTGGGCTTTCTTTCCCCTTTCTTTGGGCTTTCTTTCACCTTTCTTTGGGCTTTCTTTCCCCTTTCTTTGGGCTTTCTTTCCCCTTTCTTTCCCCTTTCTTTGGGCTTTCTTTCCCCTTTCTTTCCCCTTTCTTTGTCCTTTCTTTCCCCTTACTTTGGGCTTTCTTTCCCCTTTCTTTCCCCTTTCTTTGGGCTTTCTTTCCCCTTTCATTCCCCTTTCTTTGGGCTTTCTTTCCCCTTTCTTTCCCCTTTCTTTGGGCTTTCTTTCCCCTTTCTTTCCCCTTTCTTTGGGCTTTCTTTCCCCTTTCTTTGGGCTTTCTTTCCCCTTTCTTTAACCTTTCTTTGGGCTTTCTTTCCCCTTTCTTTGGACATTCTTTGGGCTTTCTTTCCCCTTTCTTTGGGCTTTCTTTGGGCTATCTTCCCCTTTCTTTCCCCTTTCTTTGGGCTTTGTTTGGGCTTTCTTTCCCCTTTCTTTGGTCTTTCTTTGGTCTTTCTTTGGGCTTTCTTTGGGCTTTCTTTGGGCTTTCTTTGTGCTTTATTTCCCCTTTCTTTGGGCTTTCTTTCCCCTTTCTTTGGGCTTTCTATCCCCTTTCTTTGGGCTTTCTTTCCCCTTTCTTTGGGCTTTCTTTCCCCTTTCTTTGGGCTTTCTTTGGGCTTTCTTTGGGCTTTCTTTCCCCTTTCTTTGGGCTTTCTTTCCCCTTTCTTTGGGCTTTCTTTCCCCTTTCTTTGGGATTTCTTTCCCCTTTCTTTGGGCTTTCTTTCCCCTTTCTTTGGGCTTTCTTTCCCCTTTCTTTCCGCTTTCTTTGGGCTTTCTTTGGGCTTTCTTTGGGCTTTCTTTCCCCTTTCTTTGGGCTTTCTTTCCCCTTTCTTTGGGCTTTCTTTGCCCTTTCTTTGGGCTTTCTTTGGGCTTTCTTTCCCCTTTCTTTGGGCTTTCTTTGGGCTTTCTATGGGCTTTCTCTGGGCTTTCTTTGGGCTTTCTTTGGGCTTTCTTTGGGCTTCTTTCCCCTTTCTTTGGTCTTTCTTTGGGCTTTCTTTCCCCTTTCTTTGGGCTTTCTTTCCCCTTTCTTTGGGCTTTCTTTGGGCTTTCTTTGGGCTTTCTTTGGGCTTTCTTTCCCCTTTCTTTGGGCATTCTTAGGGCTTTCTTTCCCCTTTCTTTGGGCTTTCTTTGTGCTTTCTTTCCCCTTTCTTTGGGCATTCTTTGCCCTTTCTTTGAGCTTCCTTTGGGCTTACTTTGGGCTTTCTTTGGGCTTTCTTTCGGCTTTCTTTGGGCTTTCTTTCCCCTTTCTTTGGGCTTTCTTTCCCCTTTCTTTTGGCTTTCATTGGGCTTTCTTTGGGCTTTCTTTCCCCTTTCTTTGGGCATTCTTTGGGCTTTCTTTCCCCTTTCTTTGGGCTTTCTTTGGGCTTTCTTTGTGCTTTCTTTCCCCTTTCTTTGGGCTTTCTTTTGGCTTTCTTTCCCCTTTCTTTAGGCTTTCTTTGGGCTTTCTTTCCCCTTTCTTTGGGCTTTCTTTCCCCTTTCTTTGGGCTTTCTTTCCCCTTTCTTTGGACTTTCTTTTTCTTTGGGCTTTCTTTCCCCTTTCTTTGGACTTTCTTTGGGCTTTCTTTCCCCTTTCTTTGGGCTTTCTTTGGGCTATCTTCCCCTTTCTTTCCCCTTTCTTGGGCTTTCTTTGGGCTTTCTTTCCCCTTTCTTTGGGCTTTCTTTGGGCTTTCTTTGGCTTTCTTTGTGCTTTATTTCCCCTTTCTTTGGCTTTCTTTCCCCTTTCTTTGGGCTTTCTATCCCTTTCTTTGGGCTTTCTTTCCCCTTTCTTTGGGCTTTCTTTCCCCTTTCTTTGGGCTTTCTTTCCCCTTTCTTTCCCCTTTCTTTGGGCTTTCTTTGGGTTTTCTTTGGGCTTTCTTTGGGCTTTCTTTCCCCTTTCTTTGGGCTTTCTTTGGGCTTTCTTTGGGCTTTCTTTGGGCTTTCTTTGGAATTTCTTTGGATTTCTTTGGGCTTTCTTTCCCCTTTCTTTGGGCTTTCTTTCCCCTTTCGTGGGGATTTCTTTGGGCTTTCTTTCCCCTTTCTTTGGCTTTCTTTCCCCTTTCTTTGGGCTTTCTTGGGCTTTCTTTGGGCTTTCTTTGGGCTTTCTTTGGGCTTTCCTTCCCCTTTCTTTGGGCTTTCTTTGGGCTTTCTTTGGGCTTTCTTTGGCTTTCTTTGGGCTTTATATGGGCTTTCTCTGTCCTTTCTTTGGGCTTTTTTTGGGCTTTCTCTGGGCTTTCTTTGGGCTTTCTTTGGGCTTTCTTTGGGCTTCTTTCCCCTTTCTTTGGGCTTTCTTTGGGCTTTCTTTCCCCTTTCTTTGGGCTTTCTTTCCCCTTTCTTTGGCTTTCTTTGGGCTTTCTTTGGCTTTCTTTGGGCTTTCTTTCCCCTTTCTTGGGCATTCTTTGGGCTTTCTTTCCCCTTTCTTTGGGCTTTCTTTGGGCTTTCTTTGTGCTTTCTTTCCCCTTTCTTTGGGCTTTCTTTCCACTTTCTTTCCCCTTTCTTTAGGCTTTCTTTGGGCTTTCTTTTCCCTTTCTTTGGGCTTTCTTTCCCCTTTCTTTGGGCTTTCTTTGGGCTTTCTTTGGCTTTCTTTGGGTTTTCTTTCCCCTTTCTTTGGGCATTCTTTGGGCTTTCTTTCCCCTTTCTTGGGCTTTCTTTGGGCTTTCTTTCCCCTTTCTTTGGGCTTTCTTTGCCGTTTCTTTGAGCTTCCTTTGGCTTACTTTGGGCTTTCTTGGGCTTTCTTTCGGCTTTCTTTGGGCTTTCTTTCCCCTTTCTTTGGGCTTTCTTTCCCCTTTCTTTTGGCTTTCATTGGGCTTTCTTTGGGCTTTCTTTCCCCTTTCTTTGGGCATTCTTTGGGCTTTCTTTCCCCTTTCTTTGGGCTTTCTTTGGGCTTTCTTTGTGCTTTCTTTCCCTTTCTTTGTGCTTTCTTTTGGCTTTCTTTCCCCTTCCTTTAGGCTTTCTTTCGGCTTTCTTTCCCCTTTCTTTGGGTTTCTTTCCCATTTCTTTGGGCTTTCTTTCCCTTTTCTTTGGGATTTCTTTCCCCTTTCTTTGGGCTTTCTTTCCCCTTTCTTTGGGCTTTCTTCCCCTTTCTTTCCCCCTTTCTTTGGGCTTTCTTTGGGCTTTCTTTGGGCTTTCTTTGGGCTTTCTTTCCCCTTTCTTTGGGCTTTCTTTGGGCTTTCTTTGGGCTTTCCTTGGGCTTCCTTTGGGCTTTCTTTGGGCTTTCTTTGGAATTTCTTTGGGCTTTCTTTGGGCTTTCTTTCCCCTTTCTTTGGGCTTTCTTTCCCCTTTCGTGGGGCTTTCTTTGGGCTTTCTTTTGGCTTTCTTTCCCCTTTCTTTGGGCTTTCTTTCCCCTTTCTTTGGGCTTTCTTTGGGCTTTCTTTGGGCTTTCTTTGGGCTTTCCTTCCCCTTTCTTTGGCTTTCTTTGGGCTTTTCTTTGGGCTTTCTTTGGGCTTTATATGGGCTTTCTCTGGGCTTTCTTTGGGCTTTCTTTGGGCTTTCTCTGGGCTTTCTTTGGGCTTTCTTTGGGCTTTCTTTGGGCTTCTTTCCCCTTTGTTTGGGCTTTCTTTGGGCTTTCTTTCCCTTTCTTTGGGCTTTCTTTCCCCTTTCTTTCGGCTTTCTTTGGGCTTTCTTTGGGCTTTCTTTGGGCTTTCTTTCCCCTTTCTTTGGGCATTCTTTGGGCTTTCTTTCCCCTTTCTTTGAGCTTCCTTTGGGCTTTCTTTGTGCTTTCTTTCCCCTTTCTTTGGGCTTTCTTTTCACTTTCTTTCCCCTTTCTTTAGGTTTCTTTGGGCTTTCTTTGGGCTTTCTTTTCCCTTTCTTTGGGCTTTCTTTCCCCTTTCTTTGGACTTTCTTTGGGCTTTCTTTCCCCTTTCTTTGGGCTTTCTTGGGCTATCTTCCCCTTTCTTTCCCCTTTCTTTGGGCTTTCTTTGGGCTTTCTTTCCCCTTTCTTTGGGATTTCTTTCCCCTTTCTTTGGGATTTCTTTCCCCTTTCTTTGGGCTTTCTTTCCCCTTTCTTTGGGCTTTCTTTCCCCTTTCTTTCACTTTTCTTTGGGCTTTCTTTGGGATTTCTTTGGGCTGTCTTGGGCTTTCTTTGGGCTTTCTTTGGGATTTCCTTGGGCTTTCTTCCCCTTTCTTTGGGCTTTCTTTGGGCTTTCTTTGGGCTTTCCTTGGGCTTCCTTTGGGCTTTCTTGGGCTTTCTTTGGGCTTTCCTTGGGCTTTCTTTCCCCTTTCTTTGGGCTTTCTTTCCCCTTTCTTGGGGCTTTCTTTGGGCTTTCTTGGGCTTTCTTTCCCCTTTCTTTGGGCTTTCTTTCTCCTTTCTTTGGGCTTTCTTTGGGCTTTCTTTGGGCTTTCTTTGGGCTTTCCTTCCCCTTTCTTTGGGCTTTCTTTGGGCTTTCTTTGGGCTTTCTATGGGCTTTCTCTGGGCTTTCTTTGGGCTTTCTTGGGCTTCTTTCTCCTTTCTTTGGGCTTTCTTTGGGCTTTCTTTCCCCTTTCTTTGGGCTTTCTTTGGGCTTTCTTTGGGCTTTCTTTGGGCTTTCTTTCCCCTTTCTTTGGGCTTTCTTTCCCCTTTCTTTGGGCTTTCTTTCCCCTTTCTTTGGCTTTCTTTCCTCTTTCTTTGGGCTTTCTTTGGGCTTTCTTTCCCCTTTCTTTGGGCTTTCTTTCCCCTTCCTTTGGGCTTTCTTTGGGCTTTCTTTCCCATTTCTTTGGGCTTTCTTTAGGCTTTCTTTGTGCTTTCTTTGGGCTTTCTTTCCCCTTTCTTTGGGCATTCTTTGGGCTTTCTTTGGGCTTTCTTTCCCCTTTCTTTAGGCTTTCTTTGGGCTTTCTTTGAGCTTCCTTTGGGCTTACTTTGGGCGTTCTTTGGGCTTTCTTTTGGCTTTCTTTGGGCATTCTTTCCCCTTTCTTTGGGCTTTCTTTCCCCTTTCTTTGGGCTTTCTTTGGGCTTTCTTTGGACTTTCTTAGGGCTTTAATTCCCCTTTCTTTGGGCTTTCTTTGGGCTTTCTTTACCCTTTCTTTGGGCTTTCTTTGGGCTTTCTTTGGGCTTTCTTTGGGCTTTATTTGGGCTTTCTTTCCCCTTTCTTTGGGCTTTCTTTCCCCTTTCTTTGGACTTTCTTTGGGCTTTCTTTCCCCTTTCTTTGGGCTTTCTTTGGGCTATCTTCCCTTTCTTTCCCCTTTCTTGGGCTTTCTTTCCCCTTTCTCTGGGCTTTCTTTCCCCTTTCTTTGGGCTTTCTTTCCCCTTTCTTTGGGCTTTCTTCCCTTTCATTCTGCTTTTTTGGGCTTTCTTTGGCCTTTCTTTCGGCTTTCCTTCCCCTTTCTTTGGGCTTTCTTTCCCTTTTCTTTGGCTTTCTTTCCCCTTTCTTGGGATTTCTTTCCCCTTTCTTTGGGCTTTCTTTCCCCTTTCTTTGGGCTTTCTTGCCCCTTTCTTTGGGCTTTCTTTGGGCTTTCTTTGGGCTTTCTTTGGGCTTTCTTTGGGCTTTCTTTCCCCTTTCTTTGGGCTTTGTTTGGGCTTTCTTTGGGCTTTCCTTGGGCTTCTTTTGGCTTTCTTTGGGATTTCTTTGGGATTTCTTTGGGATTTCTTTGGGATTTCTTTGGACTTTCTTTCCCCTTTCTTTCCGCTTTCTTTCCCTTTCTTTCCCCTTTCTTTCCCCTTTCTTTGGGCTTTCTTTCCCCTTTCTTAGGGCTTTCTTTGGGTTTTCTTTCCCCTTTCTTTGGCTTTCTTTGGGATTTCTTTCCCCTTTCTGTGGGCTTTCTTTGGGCTTTCTTTCCCCTTTCTTTGGGTTTTCTTTGAGCTTTCTTTCCCCTTTCTTTGGGCTTTCTTTCCCCTTTCTTTGGGCTTTCTTTGGGCTTTCTTTCGCCTTTCTTTCGGCTTTCTTTCCCCTTTCTTTGGGCTTTCTTTCCCCTTTCTTTGGGCTTTCTTTCCCTTTCTTTGGGCTTTCTTTGGGATTTCTTTCCCCTTTCTTTGGGCTTTCTTTCCCCTTTCTTTGGGCTTTCTTTCCCCTTTCTTTCTGCTTTCTTTCCCCTTTCTTTGGGCTTTCTTTGGCCTTTCTTTCCCCTTTCTCTGGCTTTCTTTGGGCTTTCCTTGGGCTTTCTTTCCCCTTTCTTTGGGCTTTCTTTGGACTTTCTTTGGGCTTTCTTTGGGCTTTCTTTCCCATTTCTTTGGGCTTTCTTTGGGCTTTCTTTTCACTTTCTTTCCCCTTTCTTTGGGCTTTCTTTCCCCTTTCTTTGGGCTTTCTTTGGGCTTTCTTTGCGCTTTCTTTGGGCTTTTTTGGGCTTTCTTTCCCCTTTCTTTGGGCTTTCCTTCTCCATTCTTTGGGCTTTCTTCCCCTTTCTTTGGGCTTTCTTTCCCCTTTCTTTGGGCTTTCTTTGGGCTTTCTTTCCCCTTTCTTCGGGCTTTCTTTCACCTTTCTTTGCGCTTTCTTTCCCCTTTCTTTGGGATTTCTTTCCCCTTTCTTTGGGCTTTCTTTCCTCTTTCATTCCCCTTTCTTTGGGCTTTCTTTCCCCTTTCTTTCCCCTTTCCTTGGCCTTTCTTTCCCCTTTCTTTCCCCTTTCTTTGGTCTTTCTTTCCCCTTTCTTTGGGCTTTCTTTCCCCTTTCTTTACCCTTTCTTTGGTCTTTCTTTCCCCTTTCTTTACCCTTTCTTTGGGCTTTCTTTCCCCTTTCTTTGGGCTTTCTTTGGGCGTTCTTTCCCCTTTTTTTGGGCTTTCTTTGGGCTTTCTTTCCACTTTCTTTGGGCTTTCTTTTGGCTTTCTTTCCCCTTTCTTTGGGCTTTCTTTGGGCTTTCTCTTGGGCTTTCTTTGGGCTTTCTTTCCCCTTTCCTTGGGCTTTCATTGGGCTTTCTTTCCCCTTTCTTTGGCTTTCTTTCCCCTTTCTTTGGGCTTTCTTCCCCTTTCATTCACCTTTCTTTGGGCTTTCTTTCCCCTTTCTTTGGGCTTTCTTTCCCCTTTCTTTTCCCTTTCTTTCCGCTTTCTTTCCCTTTCTTTCCCCTTTCTTTCCCCTTTCTTTCCCCTTTCTTTCCCCTTTCTTTCCGCTTCTTCCCTTTCTTTCCCCTTCTTCTTCCCTTTCTTTCCCCTTTCTTTGGGCTTTCTTTGGGCTTTCTTTCCCCTTTCTTTGGGCTTTCTTTCCCCTTTCTTTGGGCATTCTTTCCCCTTTCTTTGGGCTTTATTTCCCCTTTCTTTGGGCTTTCTTTCCCCTTTCTTTGGGCATTCTTTGGGCTTTCTTTCCCCTTTCTTTGGGCTTTTTTTCTCATTTCTTTGGGCTTTCTTTGGGCTTTCTTTCCCCTTTCTTTGGGCTTTCTTTCCCCTTTCTTTGGGCTTTCTTGTGCTTTCTTTGGGCTTTCTTTCCCCTTTCTTTGGGCTTTCTTTAACCTTTCTTTGGGCTTTCTTTCCCCTTTCTTTGGGCTTTCTTTCCCCTTTCTTTCCCCTTTCTTTGGGCTTTCTTTCCCCCTTTCTTTCCCCTTTCTTTGTCCTTTCTTTCCCCTTACTTTGGGCTTTCTTTCCCCTTTCTTTCCCCTTTCTTTGGGCTTTCTTTCCCCTTTCTTTCCCCTTTCTTTGGGCTTTCTTTCCCCCTTTCTTTGGGCTTTCTTTCCCCTTTCTTTAACCTTTCTTTGGGCTTTCTTTCCCCTTTCTTTGGACTTTCTTTGGGCTTTCTTTCCCCTTTCTTTGGGCTTTCTTTGGGCTATCTTCCCCTTTCTTTCCCCTTTCTTTGGGCTTTGTTTGGGCTTTCTTTCCCCTTTCTTTGGTCTTTCTTTGGTCTTTCTTTGGGCTTTCTTTGGGCTTTCTTTGGCTTCTTTGTGCTTTATTTCCCCTTTCTTTGGGCTTTCTTCCCCTTTCTTTGGGCTTTCTATCCCCTTTCTTTGGGCTTTCTTTCCCCTTTCTTTGGGCTTTCTTTCCCCTTTCTTTGGGCTTTCTTTGGGCTTTCTTTGGGCTTTCTTTCCCCTTTCTTGGGCTTTCTTTCCCTTTCTTTGGGCTTTCTTTCCCCTTTCTTTGGGATTTCTTTCCCCTTTCTTTGGGCTTTCTTTCCCCTTTCTTTGGGCTTTCTTTCCCCTTTCTTTCCCCTTTCTTTGGGCTTTCTTTGGGCTTTCTTTGGGCTTTCTTTCCCCTTTCTTTGGGCTTTCTTTCCCTTTCTTTGGGCTTTCTTTGCCCTTTCTTTGGGCTTTCTTTGGGCTTTCTTTCCCCTTTCTTTGGGCTTTCTTTCGGCTTTCTATGGGCTTTCTCTGGGCTTTCTTTGGGCTTTCTTTGGGCTTTCTTTGGGCTTCTTTCCCCTTTCTTTGGTCTTTCTTTGGGCTTTCTTTCCCCTTTCTTTGGGCTTTCTTTCCCCTTTCTTTGGGCTTTCTTTGGGCTTTCTTTGGGCTTTCTTTGGGCTTTCTTTCCCCTTTCTTTGGGCATTCTTAGGGGCTTTCTTTCCCCTTTCTTTGGGCTTTCTTTGTGCTTTCTTTCCCCTTTCTTTGGCATTCTTTGCCCTTTCTTTGAGCTTCCTTTGGGCTTACTTTGGGCTTTCTTTGGCTTTCTTTCGGCTTTCTTTGGGCTTTCTTTCCCCTTTCTTTGGCTTTCTTTCCCTTTCTTTGGCTTTCATTGGGCTTTCTTTGGGCTTTCTTTCCCCTTTCTTTGGGCATTCTTTGGGCTTTCTTTCCCCTTTCTTTGGGCTTTCTTTGGGCTTTCTTTGTGCTTTCTTTCCCCTTTCTTTGGGCTTTCTTTTGGCTTTCTTTCCCCTTTCTTTGGACTTTCTTTGGGCTTTCTTTCCCCTTTCTTTGGGCTTTCTTTGGGCTATCTTCCCCTTTCTTTCCCCTTTCTTTGGGCTTTCTTTGGGCTTTCTTTCCCCTTTCTTTGGGCTTTCTTTGGGCTTTCTTTGGGCTTTCTTTGTGCTTTATTTCCCCTTTCTTTGGGCTTTCTTTCCCCTTTCTTTGGGCTTTCTATCCCCTTTCTTTGGGCTTTCTTTCCCCTTTCTTTGGGCTTTCTTTCCCCTTTCTTTGGGCTTTCTTTCCCCTTTCTTTGGGCTTTCTTTCCCCTTTCTTTGGGCTTTCTTTCCCCTTTCTTTGGGATTTCTTTACCCTTTCTTTGGGCTTTCTTTCCCCTTTCTTTGGGCTTTCTTTCCCCTTTCTTTCCCCTTTCTTTGGGCTTTCTTTGGGTTTTCTTTGGGCTTTCTTTGGGCTTTCTTTCCCCTTTCTTTGGGCTTTCTTTGGGCTTTCTTTGGGCTTTCTTTGGGCTTTCTTTGGAATTTCTTTGGGATTTCTTTGGGCTTTCTTTCCCCTTTCTTTGGGCTTTCTTTCCCCTTTCGTGGGGATTTCTTTGGGCTTTCTTTCCCCTTTCTTGGGCTTTCTTTCCCCTTTCTTTGGGCTTTCTTTGGGCTTTCTTTGGGCTTTCTTTGGGCTTTCTTTGGGCTTTCCTTCCCCTTTCTTTGGGCTTTCTTTGGGCTTTCTTTGGGCTTTATATGGGCTTTCTCTGGGCTTTCTTTGGGCTTTTTTTGGGCTTTCTCTGGGCTTTCTTTGGGCTTTCTTTGGGCTTTCTTTGGGCTTCTTTCCCTTTCTTTGGGCTTTCTTTGGGCTTTCTTTCCCCTTTCTTTGGGCTTTCTTTCCCCTTTCTTTGGGCTTTCTTTGGGCTTCTTTGGGCTTTCTTTGGGCTTTCTTTCCCCTTTCTTTGGGCATTCTTTGGGCTTTCTTTCCCCTTTCTTTGGGCTTTCTTTGGGCTTTCTTTGTGCTTTCTTTCCCCTTTCTTTGGGCTTTCTTTCCACTTTCTTTCCCCTTTCTTTAGGCTTTCTTTGGGCTTTCTTTTCCCTTTCTTTGGGCTTTCTTTCCCCTTTCTTTGGGCTTTCTTTGGGCTTTCTTTGGGCTTTCTTTGGGCTTTCTTTCCCCTTTCTTTGGGCACTCTTTGGGCTTTCTTTCCCCTTTTCTTTGGGCTTTCTTTGGGCTTTCTTTCCCCTTTCTTTGGGCTTTCTTTGCCGTTTCTTTGAGCTTCCTTTGGGCTTACTTTGGGCTTTCTTTGGGCTTTCTTTCGGCTTTCTTTGGGCTTTCTTTCCCCTTTCTTTGGGCTTTCTTTCCCCTTTCTTTTGGCTTTCATTGGCTTTCTTTGGGCTTCTTTCCCCTTTCTTTGGGCATTCTTTGGGCTTTCTTTCCCCTTTCTTTGGGCTTTCTTTGGGCTTTCTTTGTGCTTTCTTTCCCCTTTCTTTGTGCTTTCTTTTGGCTTTCTTTCCCCTTCCTTTAGGCTTTCTTTGGGCTTTCTTTCCCCTTTCTTTGGGTTTCTTTCCCCTTTCTTTGGGCTTTCTTTCCCCTTTCTTTGGACTTTCTTTGGGCTTTCTTTCCCCTTTCTTTGGGCTTTCTTTGGGCTATCTTCCCCTTTCTTTCCCCTTTCTGTGGGCTTTCTTTGGGCTTTCTTTCCCCTTTCTTTGGGCTTTCTTTGGGCTTTCTTTGGGCTTTCTTTGGGCTTTATTTCCCCTTTCTTTGGGCTTTCTTTCCCCTTTCTTTGGGCTTTCTATCCCCTTTCTTTGGGCTTTCTTTCCCCTTTCTTTGGGCATTCTTTCCCCTTTCTTTGGGCTTTCTTTGGGCTTTCTTTGGGCTTTCTTTCCCCTTTCTTTGGGCTTTCTTTCCCATTTCTTTGGGCTTTCTTTCCTCTTTCTTTGGGATTTCTTTCCCCTTTCTTTCGGCTTTCTTTCCCCTTTCTTTGGGCTTTCTTTCCTCTTTCTTTCCCCTTTCTTTGGGCTTTCTTTGGGCTTTCTTTGGGCTTTCTTTGGGCTTTCTTTCCCCTTTCTTTGGGCTTTCTTTGGGCTTTCTTTGGGCTTTCCTTGGGCTTCCTTTGGGCTTTCTTTGGGCTTTCTTTGGAATTTCTTTGGGCTTTCTTTGGGCTTTCTTTCCCCTTTCTTTGGGCTTTCTTTCCCCTTTCATGGGGCTTTCTTTGGGCTTTCTTTTGGCTTTCTTTCCCCTTTCTTTGGGCTTTCTTTCCCCTTTCTTTGGGCTTTCTTGGGCTTTCTTTGGCATTCTTTGGGCTTTCTTTCCCCTTTCTTTGGGCTTTCTTTGGGCTTTCTTTGTGCTTTCTTTCCCCTTTCTTTGGGCTTTCTTTCCACTTTCTTTCCCCTTTCTTTAGGCTTTCTTTGGGCTTTCTTTTCCCTTTCTTTGGGCTTTCTTTCCCCTTTCTTTGGGCTTTCTTTGGGCTTTCTTTGGGCTTTCTTTGGGCTTTCTTTCCCCTTTCTTTGGGCATTCTTTGGGCTTTCTTTCCCCTTTCTTTGGGCTTCTTTGGGCTTTCTTTCCCCTTTCTTTGGGCTTTCTTTGCCGTTTCTTTGAGCTTCCTTTGGGCTTACTTTGGGCTTTCTTGGGCTTTCTTTCGGCTTTCTTTGGGCTTTCTTTCCCCTTTCTTTGGGCTTTCTTTCCCCTTTCTTTTGGCTTTCATTGGGCTTTCTTTGGGCTTTCTTTCCCCTTTCTTTGGGCATTCTTTGGGCTTTCTTTCCCCTTTCTTTGGGCTTTCTTTGGCTTTCTTTGGGCTTTCTTTGTGCTTTATTTCCCCTTTCTTGGGCTTTCTTTCCCCTTTCTTTGGGCTTTCTATCCCCTTTCTTTGGGCTTTCTTTCCCCTTTCTTTGGGCTTTCTTTCCCCTTTCTTTGGGCTTTCTTTCCCCTTTCTTTGGGCTTTCTTTCCCCTTTCTTTGGGCTTTCTTTCCCCTTTCTTTGGGATTTCTTTACACTTTCTTTGGGCTTTCTTTCCCCTTTTCTTTGGGCTTTCTTTCCCCTTTCTTTCCCCTTTCTTTGGGCTTTCTTTGGGTTTTCTTTGGGCTTTCTTTGGGCTTTCTTTCCCCTTTCTTTGGGCTTTCTTTGGGCTTTCTTTGGGCTTTCTTTGGGCTTTCTTTGGAATTTCTTTGGGATTTCTTTGGGCTTTCTTTCCCCTTTCTTTGGGCTTTCTTTCCCCTTTCGTGGGGATTTCTTTGGGCTTTCTTTCCCCTTTCTTTGGGCTTTCTTTCCCCTTTCTTTGGGCTTTCTTTGGGCTTTCTTTGGGCTTTCTTTGGGCTTTCTTTGGGCTTTCCTTCCCCTTTCTTTGGGCTTTCTTTGGGCTTTCTTTGGGCTTTATATGGGCTTTCTCTGGGCTTTCTTTGGGCTTTTTTTGGGCTTTCTCTGGGCTTTCTTTGGGCTTTCTTTGGGCTTTCTTTGGGCTTCTTTCCCCTTTCTTTGGGCTTTCTTTGGGCTTTCTTTCCCCTTTCTTTGGGCTTTCTTTCCCCTTTCTTTGGGCTTTCTTTGGGCTTTCTTTGGGCTTTCTTTGGGCTTTCTTTCCCCTTTCTTTGGGCATTCTTTGGGCTTTCTTTCCCCTTTCTTTGGGCTTTCTTTGGCTTTCTTTGTGCTTTCTTTCCCCTTTCTTTGGGCTTTCTTTCCACTTTCTTTCCCCTTTCTTTAGGCTTTCTTTGGGCTTTCTTTTCCCTTTCTTTGGCTTTCTTTCCCCTTTCTTTGGGCTTTCTTTGGGCTTTCTTTGGGCTTTCTTTGGGCTTTCTTTCCCCTTTCTTTGGCATTCTTTGGGCTTTCTTTCCCCTTTCTTTGGGCTTCTTTGGGCTTTCTTTCCCCTTTCTTTGGGCTTTCTTTGCCGTTTCTTTGAGCTTCCTTTGGGCCTTACTTTGGGCTTTCTTTGGGCTTTCTTTCGGCTTTCTTTGGGCTTTCTTTCCCCTTTCTTTGGGCTTTCTTTCCCATTTCTTTTGGCTTTCATTGGGCTTTCTTTGGGCTTTCTTTCCCCTTTCTTTGGGCATTCTTTGGGCTTTCTTTCCCCTTTCTTTGGGCTTTCTTTGGGCTTTCTTTGTGCTTTCTTTCCCCTTTCTTTGTGCTTTCTTTTGGCTTTCTTTCCCCTTCCTTTAGGCTTTCTTTGGGCTTTCTTTCCCCTTTCTTTGGGTTTCTTTCCCCTTTCTTTGGGCTTTCTTTCCCCTTTCTTTGGACTTTCTTTGGGCTTTCTTTCCCCTTTCTTTGGGCTTTCTTTGGGCTATCTTCCCCTTTCTTTCCCCTTTCTTTGGGCTTTCTTTGGGCTTTCTTTCCCCTTTCTTTGGGCTTTCTTTGGGCTTTCTTTGGGCTTTCTTTGGGCTTTATTTCCCCTTTCTTTGGCTTTCTTTCCCCTTTCTTTGGGCTTTCTATCCCCTTTCTTTGGGCTTTCTTTCCCCTTTCTTTGGGCATTCTTTCCCCTTTCTTTGGGCTTTCTTTGGGCTTTCTTTGGGCTTTCTTTCCCCTTTCTTTGGGCTTTCTTTCCCATTTCTTTGGGCTTTCTTTCCTCTTTCTTTGGGATTTCTTTCCCCTTTCTTTCGGCTTTCTTTCCCCCTTTCTTTGGGCTTTCTTTCCCCTTTCTTTCCCCTTTCTTTGGGCTTTCTTTGGGCTTTCTTTGGGCTTTCTTTGGGCTTTCTTTCCCCTTTCTTTGGGCTTTCTTTGGGCTTTCTTGGGCTTTCCTTGGGCTTCCTTTGGGCTTTCTTTGGGCTTTCTTTGGAATTTCTTTGGGCTTTCTTTGGGCTTTCTTTCCCCTTTCTTTGGGCTTTCTTTCCCCTTTCGTGGGGCTTTCTTTGGGCTTTCTTTTGGCTTTCTTTCCCCTTTCTTTGGGCTTTCTTTCCCCTTTCTTTGGGCTTTCTTTGGGCTTTCTTTGGGCATTCTTTGGGCTTTCTTTCCCCTTTCTTTGGGCTTTCTTTGGGCTTTCTTTGTGCTTTCTTTCCCCTTTCTTTGGGCTTTCTTTCCACTTTCTTTCCAATTTCTTTAGGCTTTCTTTGGGCTTTCTTTTCCCTTTCTTTGGGCTTTCTTTCCCCTTTCTTTGGGCTTTCTTTGGGCTTTCTTTGGGCTTTCTTTGGGCTTTCTTTCCCCTTTCTTTGGGCATTCTTTGGGCTTTCTTTCCCCTTTCTTTGGGCTTCTTTGGGCTTTCTTTCCCCTTTCTTTGGGCTTTCTTTGCCGTTTCTTTGAGCTTCCTTTGGGCTTACTTTGGGCTTTCTTTGGGCTTTCTTTCGGCTTTCTTTGGGCTTTCTTTCCCCTTTCTTTGGGCTTTCTTTCCCATTTCTTTTGGCTTTCATTGGGCTTTCTTTGGGCTTTCTTTCCCCTTTCTTTGGGCATTCTTTGGGCTTTCTTTCCCCTTTCTTTGGGCTTTCTTTGGGCTTTCTTGTGCTTTCTTTCCCCTTTCTTTGTGCTTTCTTTTGGCTTTCTTTCCCCTTCCTTTAGGCTTTCTTTGGGCTTTCTTTCCCCTTTCTTTGGGTTTCTTTCCCTTTCTTTGGGCTTTCTTTCCCCTTTCTTTGGACTTTCTTTGGGCTTTCTTTCCCCTTTCTTTGGGCTTTCTTTGGGCTATCTTCCCCTTTCTTTCCCCTTTCTTTGGGCTTTCTTTGGCTTTCTTTCCCCTTTCTTTGGGCTTTCTTTGGGCTTTCTTTGGGCTTTCTTTGGGCTTTATTTCCCCTTTCTTTGGGCTTTCTTTCCCCTTTCTTTGGGCTTTCTATCCCCTTTCTTTGGGCTTTCTTTCCCCTTTCTTTGGGCATTCTTTCCCCTTTCTTTGGGCTTTCTTTGGGCTTTCTTTGGGCTTTCTTTCCCCTTTCTTTGGGCTTTCTTTCCCATTTCTTTGGGCTTTCTTTCCTCTTTCTTTGGGATTTCTTTCCCCTTTCTTTCGGCTTTCTTTCCCCTTTCTTTGGGCTTTCTTTCCCCTTTCTTTCCCCTTTCTTTGGGCTTTCTTTGGGCTTTCTTTGGGCTTTCTTTCCCCTTTCTTTGGGCTTTCTTTGGGCTTTCTTTGGGCTTTCCTTGGGCTTCCTTTGGGCTTTCTTTGGGCTTTCTTTGGAATTTCTTTGGGCTTTCTTTGGGCTTTCTTTCCCCTTTCTTTGGGCTTTCTTTCCCCTTTCGTGGGGCTTTCTTTGGGCTTTCTTTTGGCTTTCTTTCCCCTTTCTTTGGGCTTTCTTTCCCCTTTCTTTGGGCTTTCTTTGGGCTTTCTTTGGGCTTTCTTTGGGCTTTCCTTCCCCTTTCTTTGGGCTTTCTTTGGGCTTTCTTTGGGCTTTCTTTGGGCTTTATATGGGCTTTCTCTGGGCTTTCTTTGGGCTTTCTTTGGGCTTTCTCTGGGCTTTCTTTGGGCTTTCTTTGGGCTTTCTTTGGGCTTCTTTCCCCTTTGTTTGGGCTTTCTTTGGGCTTTCTTTCCCCTTTCTTTGGGCTTTCTTTCCCCTTTCTTTGGGCTTTCTTTGGGCTTTCTTTGGGCTTTCTTTGGGCTTTCTTTCCCCTTTCTTTGGGCATTCTTTGGGCTTTCTTTCCCCTTTCTTTGAGCTTTCTTTGGGCTTTCTTTGTGCTTTCTTTCCCTTTCTTTGGGCTTCTTTTCACTTTCTTTCCCCTTTCTTTAGGTTTCTTTGGGCTTTCTTTGGGCTTTCTTTTCCCTTTCTTTGGGCTTTCTTTCCCCTTTCTTTGGACTTTCTTTGGGCTTTCTTTCCCCTTTCTTTGGGCTATCTTCCCCTTTCTTTCCCCTTTCTTTGGGCTTTCTTTGGGCTTTCTTTCCCCTTTCTTTGGGATTTCTTTCCCCTTTCTTTGGGATTTCTTTCCCCTTTCTTTGGGCTTTCTTTCCCCTTTCTTTGGGCTTTCTTTCCCCTTTCTTTCACTTTTCTTTGGGCTTTCTTTGGGATTTCTTTGGGCTGTCTTTGGGCTTTCTTTGGGCTTTCTTTGGGATTTCCTTGGGCTTTCTTTCCCCTTTCTTGGGCTTTCTTTGGGCTTTCTTTGGGCTTTCCTTGGCTTCCTTTGGGCTTTCTTTGGGCTTTCTTTGGTCTTTCCTTGGGCTTTCTTTCCCCTTTCTTTGGGCTTTCTTTCCCCTTTCTTGGGGCTTTCTTGGGCTTTCTTTCCCCTTTCTTTGGGCTTTCTTTCTCCTTTCTTTGGGCTTTCTATGGGCTTTCTCTGGGCTTTCTTTGGGCTTTCTTTGGGCTTCTTTCTCCTTTCTTTGGGCTTTCTTTGGGCTTTCTTTGGGCTTTCTTTGGGCTTTCTTTCCCCTTTCTTTGGGCTTTCTTTCCCCTTTCTTTGGGCTTTCTTTCCTCTTTCTTTGGGCTTTCTTTGGGCTTTCTTTCCCCTTTCTTTGGGCTTTCTTTCCCCTTCCTTTGGGCTTTCTTTGGGCTTTCTTTCCCATTTCTTTGGGCTTTCTTTAGGCTTTCTTTGTGCTTTCTTTGGGCTTTCTTTCCCCTTTCTTTGGGCATTCTTTGGGCTTTCTTTGGGCTTTCTTTCCCCTTTCTTAGGCTTTCTTTGGGCTTTCTTTGAGCTTCCTTTGGGCTTACTTTGGGCGTTCTTTGGGCTTTCTTTTGGCTTTCTTTGGGCTTTCTTTCCCCTTTCTTTGGGCTTTCTTTCCCCTTTCTTTGGGCTTTCTTTGGGCTTTCTTTGGACTTTCTTAGGGCTTTCTTTCCCCTTTCTTTGGGCTTTCTTTGGGCTTTCTTTACCCTTTCTTTGGGCTTTCTTTGGGCTTTCTTTGGGCTTTCTTTGGCTTTCTTTGGGCTTTCTTTCCCCTTTCTTTGGGCTTTCTTTCCCCTTTCTTTGGACTTTCTTTGGGCTTTCTTTCCCCTTTCTTTGGGCTTTCTTTGGGCTATCTTCCCCTTTCTTTCCCCCTTTCTTTGGGCTTTCTTTCCCCTTTCTCTGGGCTTTCTTTCCCTTTCATTCTGCTTTCTTTGGGCTTTCTTTGGCCTTTCTTTCGGCTTTCCTTCCCCTTTCTTTGGGCTTTCTTTCCCCTTTCTTTGGCTTTCTTTCCCCTTTCTTCTGGGATTTCTTTCCCCTTTCTTTGGGCTTTCTTTGGGCTATCTTCCCCTTTCTTTCCCCTTTCTTTGGGCTTTCTTTCCCCTTTCTTTGGGCTTTCTTTCCCTTTCATTCTGCTTTCTTTGGGCTTTCTTTGGCCTTTCTTTCGGCTTTCCTTCCCCTTTCTTTGGGCTTTCTTTCCCCTTTCTTTGGCTTTCTTTCCCCCTTTCTTTGGGATTTCTTTCCCCCTTTCTTTGGGCTTTCTTTCCCCTTTCTTTGGGCTTTCTTGCCCCTTTCTTTGGGCTTTCTTTGGGCTTTCTTTGGGCTTTCTTTGGGCTTTCTTTGGGCTTTCTTTCCCTTTCTTTGGGCTTTGTTTGGGCTTTCTTTGGGCTTTCCTTGGGCTTCCTTTGGGCTTTCTTTGGGCTTTCTTGGGCTTTCTTTGGGATTTCTTTGGGATTTCTTTGGGCTTTCTTTCCCCTTTCTTTGGGCTTTCTTTCCCCTTTCTTTCCACTTTCTTTCCCCTTTCTTTGGGCTTTCTTTGGGTTTTCTTTCCCCTTTCTGTGGGCTTTCTTTGGGCTTTCTTTCCCCTTTCTTTGGGTTTTCTTTGAGCTTTCTTTCCCCTTTCTTTGGGCTTTCTTTCCCCTTTCTTTGGGCTTTCTTTGGGCTTTCTTTCGCCTTTCTTTCGGCTTTCTTTCCCCTTTCTTTGGGCTTTCTTTCCCCTTTCTTTGGGCTTTCTTTCCCCTTTCTTTGGGCTTTCTTTGGGATTTCTTTCCCCTTTCTTTGGGCTTTCTTTCCCCTTTCTTTGTGCTTTCTTTCCCCTTTCTTTCTGCTTTCTTTCCCCTTTCTTTGGGCTTTCTTTGGCCTTTCTTTCCCCCTTTCTCTGGGCTTTCTTTGGGCTTTCCTTGGGCTTTCTTTCCCCTTTCTTTGGGCTTTCTTTGGACTTTCTTTGGGCTTTCTATGGGCTTTCTTTCCCATTTCTTTGGGCTTTCTTTGGGCTTTCTTTTCACTTTCTTTCCCCTTTCTTTGGGCTTTCTTTCCCCTTTCTTTGGGCTTTCTTTGAGCTTTCTTTGCGCTTTCTTTGGGCTTTTTTGGGCTTTCTTTCCCCTTTCTTTGGGCTTTCTTTCTCCATTCTTTGGGCTTTCTTCCCCTTTCTTTGGGCTTTCTTTCCCCTTTTCTTTGGGCTTTCTTTGGGCTTTCTTTCCCCTTTCTTCGGGCTTTCTTTCACCTTTCTTTGCGCTTTCTTTCCCCTTTCTTTGGGATTTCTTTCCCCTTTCTTTGGGCTTTCTTTCCTCTTTCATTCCCCTTTCTTTGGGCTTTCTTTCCCCTTTCTTTCCCCTTTCCTTGGCCTTTCTTTCCCCTTTCTTTCCCCTTTATTTGGTCTTTCTTTCCCCTTTCTTTGGGCTTTCTTTCCCCTTTCTTTACCCTTTCTTTGGTCTTTCTTTCCCCTTTCTTTACCCTTTCTTTGGGCTTTCTTTCCCCTTTCTTTGGGCTTTCTTGGGCGTTCTTTCCCTTTTTTTTTGGGCTTTCTTTGGGCTTTCTTTCCACTTTCTTTGGGCTTTCTTTTGGCTTTCTTTCCCCCTTTCTTTGGGCTTTCTTTGGGCTTTCTTTGGGCTTTCTTTGGGCTTTCTTTCCCCTTTCCTTGGGCTTTCATTGGGCTTTCTTTCCCCTTTCTTTGGGCTTTCTTTCCCCTTTCTTTGGGCTTTCTTTCCCCTTTCATTCACCTTTCTTTGGGCTTTCTTTCCCCTTTCTTTGGGCTTTCTTTCCCCTTTCTTTTCCCTTTCTTTCCGCTTTCTTTCCCCTTTCTTTCCCCCTTTCTTTCCCCTTTCTTTCCCCTTTCTTTCCCCTTTCTTTCCGCTTTCTTTCCCCTTTCTTTCCCCTTTCTTTGGGCTTTCTTTGGGCTTTCTTTCCCCTTTCTTTGGGCTTTCTTTCCCCTTTCTTTGGGCATTCTTTCCCCTTTCTTTGGGCTTTATTTCCCCTTTCTTTGGGCTTTCTTTCCCCTTTCTTTGGGCATTCTTTGGGCTTTCTTTCCCCTTTCTTTGGGCTTTTTTTCTCATTTCTTTGGGCTTTCTTTGGGCTTTCTTTCCCCTTTCTTTGGGCTTTCTTTCCCCTTTCTTTGGGCTTTCTTTGTGCTTTCTTTGGGCTTTCTTTCCCCTTTCTTTGGGCTTTCTTTAACCTTTCTTTGGGCTTTCTTTCCCCTTTCTTTGGGCTTTCTTTCCCCTTTCTTTCCCCTTTCTTTGGGCTTTCTTTCCCCTTTCTTTCCCCTTTCTTTGTCCTTTCTTTCCCCTTACTTTGGGCTTTCTTTCCCCTTTCTTTCCCCTTTCTTTGGGCTTTCTTTCCCCCTTCATTCCCCTTTCTTTGGGCTTTCTTTCCCCTTTCTTTCCCCTTTCTTTGGGCTTTCTTTCCCCTTTCTTTCCCCTTTCTTTGGGCTTTCTTTCCCCTTTCTTTGGGCTTTCTTTCCCCTTTCTTTAACCTTTCTTTGGGCTTTCTTTCCCCTTTCTTTGGACTTTCTTTGGGCTTTCTTTCCCCTTTCTTTGGGCTTTCTTTGGGCTATCTTCCCCTTTCTTTCCCCTTTCTTTGGGCTTTGTTTGGGCTTTCCTTCCCCTTTCTTTGGTCTTTCTTTGGTCTTTCTTTGGGCTTTCTTTCCCCTTTCTTTGGGCTTTCTTTCCCCTTTCTTTGGGCTTTCTTTCCCTTTCTTTCTGCTTTCTTTGGGCTTTCTTTGGCCTTTCTTTGGGCTTTTCTTCCCCTTTCTTTGGGCTTTCTTTCCCCTTTCTTTGGGCTTTCTTTGGGCTTTCTTTGGGCTTTCTTTGGGCTGTCTTTGGGCTTTCTTTGGGCTTTCTTTGGGCTTCCTTTGGGCTTTCTTTCCCCTTTCTTTGGGCTTTCTTTGGCCTTTCTTTGGGCTTTCCTTGGGCTTCCTTTGGGCTTTCTTTGGGCTTTCTTTGGGCTTTCTTTGGGATTTCTTTGGGATTTCTTTGGGCTTTCTTTGGGGTTTCTTTCCCCTTTCCTGGGGCTTTCTTTGGGGTTTCTTTGGGCTTTCTTTGGGCTTTCTTTGGGCTTTCTTTGGGCTTTCTTTCCCCTTTCTTTGGGCTTTCTTTGCCCTTTCTTTGGGCTTTCTTTGCCCTTTCTTTGGGCTTTCTTTGCCCTTTCTTAGGGCTTACTTTCCCCTTTCTTTGGGCTTTCTTTGGGCTTTCTTTCTCTTTCTTTGGGCTTTCTTTCCCCTTTCTTTGGGCTTTCTTTCCCCTTTCTTTGGGCTTTCTTTCCCCTTTCTTTGGGCTTTCTTTCCCCTTTCTTTGGGCTTTCTTTGGGCTTTCCTTCTCCTTTATTTTCCCTTTTTTGGGCTTTCTTTCCCCTATCTTTGGGCTTTCTTTGGGCTTTCTTTCCCCTTTCTTTGGGCTTTCTTTCCCCTTTCTTTGGGCTTTCTTTCCCCTTTCTTTGGGCTTTCTTTGGCCTTTCTTTGGGCTTTCTTTGGGCCTTCTATGGGCTTTCTCTGGGCTTTCTTTGGGCTTTATTTGGGCTTTCTTTCTGCTTCTTTCCCCTTTCTTTGGGCTTTCTTTGGGCTTTCTTTCCCCTTTCTTTGGCCTTTCTTTCCCCTTACTTTGGCTTTCTTTCCCCTTTCTTTGGGCTTTCTTTCCTCTTTCTTTGGGCATTCTTTGGGCTTTCTTTCCCCTTTCTTTGGGCTTTCTTTCCCCTTTCCTTGGGCTTTCTTTGGGCTTTCTTTCCCCTTTCTTTAGGCTTTCTTTGGGCTTTCTTTCTCCTTTCTTTGGGCTTTCTTTGGGCTTTCTTTCCCTTTTCCTTGGGCTTTCTTTGGACTTTCTTTCCCCTTTGTTTGGGCTTTCTTTGAGCTTTCTTTGGGCTTTCTTTGGGCTTTCTTTGGGCTTTCTTTGGGCTTTTTTTGGGCTTTCTTTGGGCTTTCTTTCCCCTTCCTTTGGGCTTTCTTTGGGCTTTCTTTCGGCTTTCTTTGGGCTTTCTTTCCCCTTTCTTTGGGCTTTCTTTCCCCTTTCTTTGGGCTTTCTTTGGGCTTTCTTTGGGCTTTGTTTGGGCTTTCTTTGGGCTTTCTTTCTCCTTTCTTTGGGCTTTCTTTTGGCTTTCTTTCCCCTTTCTTTAGGCTTTCTTTGGGCTTTCTTTGGGCTTTCTTTCCCCTTTCTTTGGGCTTTCTTTGGGCTTTCTTTCCCATTTCCTTGGGCTTTCTTTGGGCTTTCTTTGGGCTTTCTTTCCCCTTTCTTTGGGCTTTCTTTCCCCTTTCTTTGGGCTTTCTTTGGCCTTTCTTTGGGCTTTCTTTGGGCCTTCTATGGGCTTTCTCTGGGCTTTCTTTGGGCTTTATTTGGGCTTTCTTTCTGCTTCTTTCCCCTTTCTTTGGGCTTTCTTTGGGCTTTCTTTCCCCTTTCTTTGGCCTTTCTTTCCCCTTACTTTGGGCTTTCTTTCCCCTTTCTTTGGGCTTTCTTTCCTCTTTCTTTGGGCATTCTTTGGGCTTTCTTTCCCCTTTCTTTGGGCTTTCTTTCCCCTTTCCTTGGGCTTTCTTTGGGCTTTCTTTCCCCTTTCTTTAGGCTTTCTTTGGGCTTTCTTTCTCCTTTCTTTGGGCTTTCTTTGGGCTTTCTTTCCCTTTTCCTTGGGCTTTCTTTGGACTTTCTTTCCCCTTTGTTTGGGCTTTCTTTGAGCTTTCTTTGGGCTTTCTTTGGGCTTTCTTTGGGCTTTCTTTGGGCTTTTTTTGGGCTTTCTTTGGGCTTTCTTTCCCCTTCCTTTGGGCTTTCTTTGGGCTTTCTTTCGGCTTTCTTTGGGCTTTCTTTCCCCTTTCTTTGGGCTTTCTTTCCCCTTTCTTTGGGCTTTCTTTGGGCTTTCTTTGGGCTTTGTTTGGGCTTTCTTTGGGCTTTCTTTGGGCTTTCTTTCTCCTTTCTTTGGGCTTTCTTTGGGCTTTCTTTCCCCTTACTTTGGGCTTTCTTTCCCCTTTCTTTGGGCTTTCTTTCCTCTTTCTTTGGGCATTCTTTGGGCTTTCTTTCCCCTTTCTTTGGGCTTTCTTTCCCCTTTCCTTGGGCTTTCTTTGGGCTTTCTTTCCCCTTTCTTTAGGCTTTCTTTGGGCTTTCTTTCTCCTTTCTTTGGGCTTTCTTTGGGCTTTCTTTCCCTTTTCCTTGGGATTTCTTTGGGCTTTCTTTCCCCTTTGTTTGGGCTTTCTTTGAGCTTTCTTTGGGCTTTCTTTGGGCTTTCTTTGGGCTTTCTTTGGGCTTTTTTTGGGCTTTCTTTGGGCTTTCTTTCCCCTTCCTTTGGGCTTTCTTTGGGCTTTCTTTCGGCTTTCTTTGGGCTTTCTTTCCCCTTTCTTTGGGCTTTCTTTCCCCTTTCTTTGGGCTTTCTTTGGGCTTTCTTTGGGCTTTGTTTGGGCTTTCTTTGGGCTTTCTTTGGGCTTTCTTTCTCCTTTCTTTGGGCTTTCTTTGGGCTTTCTTTCCCCTTACTTTGGGCTTTCTTTCCCCTTTCTTTGGGCTTTCTTTCCTCTTTCTTTGGGCATTCTTTGGGCTTTCTTTCCCCTTTCTTTGGGCTTTCTTTCCCCTTTCCTTGGGCTTTCTTTGGGCTTTCTTTCCCCTTTCTTTGGACATTCTTTGGGCTTTCTTTCCCCTTTCTTTGGGCTTTCTTTGGGCTTTCTTTGGGCTATCTTCCCCTTTCTTTCCCCTTTCTTTGGGCTTTCTTTGGGCTTTCTTTCCCCTTTCTTTGGGCTTTCTTTGGGCTTTCTTTCCCCTTTCTTTGGGCTTTCTTTCCCCTTTCTTTGGGCTTTCTTTCCCCTTTCTTTGGGCTTTCTTTCCCCTTTCTTTGGGCTTTCTTTCCCCTTTCTTTGGGCTTTCTTTCCCCTTTCTTTGGGCTTTCTTTGGGCTTTCTTTGGGCTTTCTTTGGGCTTTCTTTCGGCTTTCCTTCCCCTTTCTTTGGGCTTTCTTTGGGCTTTCTTTGGGCTTTCTTTGGGCTTTCTATGGGCTTTCTCTGGGCTTTCTTTGGGCTTTCTTTGGGCTTTCTTTGGGCTTCTTTCCCCTTTCTTTGGGCTTTCTTTGGGCTTTCATTCCCCTTTCTTTAAGCTTTCTTTCCCCTTTCTTTGGGCTTTCTTTGGGCTTTCTTTGGGCTTTCTTTGGGCTTCCTTTCCCCTTTCTTTGGCCATTCTTTGGGTTTTCTTTCCCCTTTCTTTGGGCTTTCTTTGGGCTGTCTTTGGGCTTTCTTTCCCCTTTCTTTGGGCTTTCTTTGGGCTTTCTTTCCCCTTTCTTTGGGCTTTCTTTGGGCTTTCTTTGAGCTTCCTTTGGACTTACTTTAGGCTTTCTTTGGTCTTTCTTTCGGCTTTCTTTGGGCTTTCTTTCCCCTTTCTTTGGGCTTTCTTTCCCCTTTCTTTTGGCTTTCATTGGGGTTTCTTTGGGCTTTCTTTCCACTTTCTTTGGGCTTTCTTTGGGCTTTCTTTGTGCTTTCTTTCCCCTTTCTTTGGGCTTTCTTTTGGCTTTCTTTCCCCTTTCTTTAGGCTTTCTTTGGGCTTTCTTTGGGCTTTCTTTCCCCTTTCTTTGGGCTTTCTTTCCCCTTTCTTTGGACTTTCTTTGGGCTTTCTTTCCCCTTTCTTTGGGCTTTCTTTGGGCTATCTTCCCCTTTCTTTCCCCTTTCTTTGGGCTTTCTTTGGGCTTTCTTTCCCATTTCTTTGGACTTTCTTTGGGCTTTCTTTGGGCTTTCTTTGGGCTTTATTTCCCCTTTCTTTGGGCTTTCTTTCCCCTTTCTTTGGGCTTTCTATCCCCTTTCTTTGGGCTTTCTTTCCCCTTTCTTCGGGCTTTCTTTCCCCTTTCTTTGGGCTTTCTTTGGGCTTTCTTTCCCCTTTCTTTAGGCTTTCTTTCCCATTTCTTTGGGCTTTCTTTCCCTTTTCTTTGAGATTTCTTTCCCCTTTCTTTGGGCTTTCTCTCCCCTTTCTTTGGGCTTTCCTTACCCTTTCTTTCCCCTTTCTTTGGGCTTTCTTTGGGCTTTCTTTGGGATTTCTTTGGGCTTTCTTTCCCCTTTCTTTGGGCTTTCTTTGGGCTTTCTTTGGGCTTTACTTGGGCTTCCTTTGGGCTTTCTTTGGGCTTTCTTTGGAATTTCTTTGGGATTTCT
The DNA here is from genome assembly GCF_036013475.1 of Columba livia. Taxonomy (NCBI): domain Eukaryota; kingdom Metazoa; phylum Chordata; class Aves; order Columbiformes; family Columbidae; genus Columba; species Columba livia. The sequence continues at coordinate 31,313 of NW_027043670.1, read as the reverse complement.
TTGGGCTTTCTTTCCCCTTTCTTTGGGCTTTCTTTCCCTTTTCTTTGGGATTTCTTTCCCCTTTCTTTGGGCTTTCTTTCCCCTTTCTTTGGGCTTTCCTTACACTTTCTTTCCCCTTTCTCTGGGCTTTCTTTGGGCTTTCTTTCCCCTTTCTTTGGGCTTTCTTTCCCCTTTCTTTGGGCTTTCTTTCCCCTTTCTTTGGGCTTTCTTTGGGCTTTCTTTGGGCTTTCTTTGGGCTTTCTTTGCGCTTTCCTTCCCCTTTCTTTGGGCTTTCTTTGGGCTTTCTTTGGGCTTTCTTTGGGCTTTCTATGGGCTTTCTCTGGGCTTTCTTTGGGCTTTCTTTGGGCTTTCTTTGGAATTTCTTTGGGATTTCTTTGGGCTTTCTTTCTCCTTTCTTTGGGCTTTCTTTGGGCTTTCTTTCCCCTTACTTTGGGCTTTCTTTCCCCTTTCTTTGGGCTTTCTTTCCTCTTTCTTTGGGCATTCTTTGGGCTTTCTTTCCCCTTTCTTTGGGCTTTCTTTCCCCTTTCCTTGGGCTTTCTTTGGGCTTTCTTTCCCCTTTCTTTGGACATTCTTTGGGCTTTCTTTCCCCTTTCTTTGGGCTTTCTTTGGGCTTTCTTTGGGCTATCTTCCCCTTTCTTTCCCCTTTCTTTGGGCTTTCTTTGGGCTTTCTTTCCCCTTTCTTTGGGCTTTCTTTGGGCTTTCTTTCCCCTTTCTTTGGGCTTTCTTTCCCCTTTCTTTGGGCTTTCTTTCCCCTTTCTTTGGGCTTTCTTTCCCCTTTCTTTGGGCTTTCTTTCCCCTTTCTTTGGGCTTTCTTTCCCCTTTCTTTGGGCTTTCTTTGGGCTTTCTTTGGGCTTTCTTTGGGCTTTCTTTCGGCTTTCCTTCCCCTTTCTTTGGGCTTTCTTTGGGCTTTCTTTGGGCTTTCTTTGGGCTTTCTATGGGCTTTCTCTGGGCTTTCTTTGGGCTTTCTTTGGGCTTTCTTTGGGCTTCTTTCCCCTTTCTTTGGGCTTTCTTTGGGCTTTCATTCCCCTTTCTTTAAGCTTTCTTTCCCCTTTCTTTGGGCTTTCTTTGGGCTTTCTTTGGGCTTTCTTTGGGCTTCCTTTCCCCTTTCTTTGGCCATTCTTTGGGTTTTCTTTCCCCTTTCTTTGGGCTTTCTTTGGGCTGTCTTTGGGCTTTCTTTCCCCTTTCTTTGGGCTTTCTTTGGGCTTTCTTTCCCCTTTCTTTGGGCTTTCTTTGGGCTTTCTTTGAGCTTCCTTTGGACTTACTTTAGGCTTTCTTTGGTCTTTCTTTCGGCTTTCTTTGGGCTTTCTTTCCCCTTTCTTTGGGCTTTCTTTCCCCTTTCTTTTGGCTTTCATTGGGGTTTCTTTGGGCTTTCTTTCCACTTTCTTTGGGCTTTCTTTGGGCTTTCTTTGTGCTTTCTTTCCCCTTTCTTTGGGCTTTCTTTTGGCTTTCTTTCCCCTTTCTTTAGGCTTTCTTTGGGCTTTCTTTGGGCTTTCTTTCCCCTTTCTTTGGGCTTTCTTTCCCCTTTCTTTGGACTTTCTTTGGGCTTTCTTTCCCCTTTCTTTGGGCTTTCTTTGGGCTATCTTCCCCTTTCTTTCCCCTTTCTTTGGGCTTTCTTTGGGCTTTCTTTCCCATTTCTTTGGACTTTCTTTGGGCTTTCTTTGGGCTTTCTTTGGGCTTTATTTCCCCTTTCTTTGGGCTTTCTTTCCCCTTTCTTTGGGCTTTCTATCCCCTTTCTTTGGGCTTTCTTTCCCCTTTCTTCGGGCTTTCTTTCCCCTTTCTTTGGGCTTTCTTTGGGCTTTCTTTCCCCTTTCTTTAGGCTTTCTTTCCCATTTCTTTGGGCTTTCTTTCCCTTTTCTTTGAGATTTCTTTCCCCTTTCTTTGGGCTTTCTTTCCCCTTTCTTTGGGCTTTCCTTACCCTTTCTTTCCCCTTTCTTTGGGCTTTCTTTGGGCTTTCTTTGGGATTTCTTTGGGCTTTCTTTCCCCTTTCTTTGGGCTTTCTTTGGGCTTTCTTTGGGCTTTACTTGGGCTTCCTTTGGGCTTTCTTTGGGCTTTCTTTGGAATTTCTTTGGGATTTCTTTGGGCTTTCTTTCCCCTTTCTTTGGGCTTTCTTTCCCTTTTCTTTGGGATTTCTTTCCCCTTTCTTTGGGCTTTCTTTCCCCTTTCTTTGGGCTTTCCTTACACTTTCTTTCCCCTTTCTCTGGGCTTTCTTTGGGCTTTCTTTCCCCTTTCTTTGGGCTTTCTTTCCCCTTTCTTTGGGCTTTCTTTCCCCTTTCTTTGGGCTTTCTTTGGGCTTTCTTTGGGCTTTCTTTGGGCTTTCTTTGCGCTTTCCTTCCCCTTTCTTTGGGCTTTCTTTGGGCTTTCTTTGGGCTTTCTTTGGGCTTTCTATGGGCTTTCTCTGGGCTTTCTTTGGGCTTTCTTTGGGCTTTCTTTGGAATTTCTTTGGGATTTCTTTGGGCTTTCTTTCCCCTTTCTTTGGGCTTTCTTTCCCCTTTCTTTGGGCTTTCTTTCTCCATTCTTTGGGCTTTCTTCCCCTTTCTTTGGGCTTTCTTTCCCCTTTCTTTGGGCTTTCTTTGGGCTTTCTTTCCCCTTTCTTCGGGCTTTCTTTCACCTTTCTTTGCGCTTTCTTTCCCCTTTCTTTGGGATTTCTTTCCCCTTTCTTTGGGCTTTCTTTCCCCTTTCATTCCCCTTTCTTTGGGCTTTCTTTCCCCTTTCTTTCCCCTTTCCTTGGCCTTTCTTTCCCCTTTCTTTCCCCTTTCTTTGGTCTTTCTTTCCCCTTTCTTTGGGCTTTCTTTCCCCTTTCTTTACCCTTTCTTTGGTCTTTCTTTCCCCTTTCTTTGGGCTTTCTTTCCCCTTTCTTTACCCTTTCTTTGGGCTTTCTTTCCCCTTTCTTTGGGCTTTCTTTGGGCGTTCTTTCCCCTTTTTTTGGGCTTTCTTTGGGCTTTCTTTCCACTTTCTTTGGGCTTTCTTTGGGCTTTCTTTCCCCTTTCTTTGGGCTTTCTTTGGGCTTTCTTTCCCCTTTCTTTGGGCTTTCTTTCCCCTTTCCTTGGGCTTTCATTGGGCTTTCTTTCCCCTTTCTTTGGGCTTTCTTTCCCCTTTCTTTCCCCTTTCTTTCCCCTTTCTTTCCCCTTTCTTTCCGCTTTCTTTCGCCTTTCTTTCCCCATTCTTTCCCCTTTCTTTGGGCTTTCTTTCCCCTTTCTTTGGGCTTTCTTTGGGCTTTCTTTCTCCTTTCTTTGGGCTTTCTTTCCCCTTTCTTTGGGCATTCTTTCCCCTTTCTTTGGGCTTTATTTCCCCTTTCTTTGGGCTTTCTTTCCCCTTTCTTTGGGCATTCTTTGGGCTTTCTTTCCCCTTTATATGGGCTTTTTTTCTCATTTCTTTGGGCTTTCTTTGGGCTTTCTTTCCCCTTTCTTTGGGCTTTCTTTCCCCTTTCTTTGGGCTTTCTTTGTGCTTTCTTTGGGCTTTCTTTCCCCTTTCTTTGGGCTTTCTTTAACCTTTCTTTGGGCTTTCTTTCCCCTTTCTTTGGGCTTTCTTTCCCCTTTCTTTGGGCTTTCTTTCCCCTTTCTTTCCCCTTTCTTTGGGCTTTCTTTCCCCTTTCTTTCCCCTTTCTTTGGCATTTCTTTCCCCTTACTTTGGGCTTTCTTTCCCCTTTCTTTCCCCTTTCTTTGGGATTTCTTTCCCCTTTCATTCCCCTTTCTTTGGGCTTTCTTTCCCCTTTCTTTCCCCTTTCTTTGGGCTTTCTTTCCCCTTTCTTTCCCCTTTCTTTGGGCTTTCTTTCCCCTTTCTTTGGGCTTTCTTTGCCCTTTCTTTCCCCTTTCTTTGGGCTTTCTTTCCCCTTTCTTTGGATTTTCTTTGGGCTTTCTTTCCCCTTTCTTTGGGCTTTCTTTGGGCTATCTTCCCCTTTCTTTCCCCTTTCTTTGGGCTTTGTTTGGGCTTTCTTTCCCCTTTCTTTGGTCTTTCTTTGGTCTTTCTTTGGGCTTTCTTTCCCCTTTCTTTGGGCTTTCTTTCCCCTTTCTTTGGGCTTTCTTTCCCCTTTCTTTGGGCTTTCTTTCCCTTTCTTTCTGCTTTCTTTGGGCTTTCTTTGGCCTTTCTTTGGGCTTTCCTTCCCCTTTCTTTGGGCTTTCTTTCCCCTTTCTTTGGCTTTCTTTCCCCTTTCTTTGGGATTTCTTTCCCCTTTCTTTGGGCTTTCTTTCCCCTTTCTTTGGGCTTTCTTTCCCCTTTCTTTCCCCTTTCTTTGGGCTTTCTTTGAGCTTTCTTTGGGCTGTCTTTGGGCTTTCTTTGGGCTTTCTTTGGGCTTCCTTTGGGCTTTCTTTCCCCTTTCTTTGGGCTTTCTTTGGGCTTTCTTTGGGCTTTCCTTGGGCTTCCTTTGGGATTTCTTTGGGCTTTCTTTGGGCTTTCTTTGGGATTTCTTTGGGATTTCTTTGGGCTTTCTTTGGGCTTTCTTTGGGGTTTCTTTCCCCTTTCTTGGGGCTTTCTTTGGGCTTTCTTTGGGCTTTCTTTCCCCTTTCTTTGGGCTTTCTTTGCCCTTTCTTTGGGCTTTCTTTGCCCTTTCTTTGGGCTTTCTTTGCCCTTTCTTAGGGCTTACTTTCCCCTTTCTTTGGGCTTTCTTTGGGCTTTCTTTCTCTTTCTTTGGGCTTTCTTTCCCCTTTCTTTGGGCTTTCTTTCCCCTTTCTTTGGGCTTTCTTTCCCCTTTCTTTGGGCTTTCTTTGGGCTTTCTTTCCCCTTTCTTTGGGCTTTCTTTCCCCTTTCTTTGGGCTTTCTTTCCCCTTTCTTTGGGCTTTCTTTGGGCTTTCTTTCTCCTTTATTTTCCCTTTTTTGGGCTTTCTTTCCCCTTTCTTTGGGCTTTCTTTGGGCTTTCTTTCCCCTTTCCTTGGGCTTTCTTTGGGCTTTCTTTGGGATTTCTTTGGGATTTCTTTGGGCTTTCTTTCCCCTTTCTTTAGGCTTTCTTTCCCCTTTCTTTGGGCTTTCTTTGGCCTTTCTTTGGGCTTTCTTTGGGCCTTCTATGGGCTTTCTCTGGGCTTTCTTTGGGCTTTATTTGGGCTTTCTTTCTGCTTCTTTCCCCTTTCTTTGGGCTTTCTTTGGGCTTTCTTTCCCCTTTCTTTGGCCTTTCTTTCCCCTTTCTTTGGGCTTTCTTTCCCCTTTCTTTGGGCTTTCTTTCCTCTTTCTTTGGGCATTCTTTGGGCTTTCTTTCCCCTTTCTTTGGGCTTTCTTTCCCCTTTCTTTGGGCTTTCTTTGGGCTTTCTTTCCCCTTTCTTTGGGCTCTCTTTGGGCTTTCTTTCCCTTTTCCTTGGGCTTTCTTTGGGCTTTCTTTGGGATTTCTTTGGGATTTCTTTGGGCTTTCTTTCCCCTTTCTTTGGGCTTTCTTTCCCCTTTGTTTGGGCTTTCTTTGAGCTTTCTTTGGGCTTTCTTTGGGCTTTCTTTGGGCTTTCTTTGGGCTTTTTTTGGGCTTTCTTTGGGCTTTCTTTCCCCTTCCTTTGGGCTTTCTTTGGGCTTTCTTTCGGCTTTCTTTGGGCTTTCTTTCCCCTTTCTTTGGGCTTTCTTTCCCCTTTCTTTGGGCTTTCTTTGGGCTTTCTTTGGGCTTTCTTTGGGCTTTCTTTGGGGTTTCTTTCCCCTTTCTTTGGGCTTTCTTTGGGCTTTGTTTGGGCTTTCTTTGGGCTTTCTTTGGGCTTTCTTTCCCCTTTCTTTGGGCTTTCTTTTGGCTTTCTTTCCCCTTTCTTTAGGCTTTCTTTGGGCTTTCTTTGGGCTTTCTTTCCCCTTTCTTTGGGCTTTCTTTGGGCTTTCTTTCCCCTTTCTTTGGACTTTCTTTGGGCTTTCTTTCCCCTTTCTTTGGGCTTTCTTTGGGCTTTCTTTGGGCTATCTTCCCCTTTCTTTCCCCTTTCTTTGGGCTTTCTTTGGGCTTTCTTTCCCCTTTCTTTGGGCTTTCTTTGGGCTTTCTTTGGGCTTTCTTTCCCCTTTCTTTGGGCTTTCTTTCCCCTTTCTTTGGGCTTTCTTTCCCCTTTCTTTGGGCTTTCTTTCCCCTTTCTTTGGGCTTTCTTTCCCCTTTCTTTGGGCTTTCTTTCCCCTTTCTTTGGCTTTCTTTCCCCTTTCTTTGGGCTTTCTTTGGGCTTTCTTTGGGCTTTCTTTGGGCTTTCTATGGGCTTTCTCTGGGCTTTCTTTGGGCTTTCTTTGGGCTTCTTTCCCCTTTCTTTGGGCTTTCTTTGGGCTTTCTTTCCCCTTTCTTTGGGCTTTCTTTCCCCTTTCTTTGGGCTTTCTTTGGGCTTTCTTTGGGCTTTCTTTGGGCTTTCTTTCCCCTTTCTTTGGGCATTCTTTGGGCTTTCTTTCCCCTTTCTTTGGGCTTTCTTTGGGCTGTCTTTGGACTTTCTTTCCCCTTTCTTTGGGCTTCCTTTGGGCTTTCTTTCCCCTTTCTTTGGGCTTTCTTTGGGCTTTCTTTGAGCTTCCTTTGGACTTACTTTAGGCTTTCTTTGGGCTTTCTTTCGGCTTTCTTTGGGCTTTCTTTCCCCTTTCTTTGGGCTTTCTTTCCCCTTTCTTTTGGCTTTCATTGGGCTTTCTTTGGGCTTTCTTTCCCCTTTCTTTGGGCATTCTTTGGGCTTTCTTTCCCCTTTCTTTGGGCTTTCTTTGGGCTTTCTTTGTGCTTTCTTTCCCCTTTCTTTGGGCTTTCTTTTGGCTTTCTTTCCCCTTTCTTTAGGCTTTCTTTGGGCTTTCTTTCCCCTTTCTTTGGGCTTTATTTCCCCTTTCTTTGGACTTTCTATGGGCTTTCTTTCCCCTTTCTTTGGGCTTTCTTTGGGCTATCTTCCCCTTTCTTTCCCCTTTCTTTGGGCTTTCTTTCCCATTTCTTTGGACTTTCTTTGGGCTTTCTTTGGGCTTTCTTTGGGCTTTCTTTGGGCTTTATTTCCCCTTTCTTTGGGCTTTCTTTCGCCTTTCTTTGGGCTTTCTATCCCCTTTCTTTGGGCTTTCTTTCCCCTTTCTTCGGGCTTTCTTTCCCCTTTCTTTGGGCTTTCTTTGGTCTTTCTTTCCCCTTTCTTTAGGCTTTCTTTCCCATTTCTTTGGGCTTTCTTTCCCTTTTCTTTGGGATTTCTTTCCCCTTTCTTTGGGCTTTCTTTCCCCTTTCTTTGGGCTTTCCTTACCCTTTCTTTCCCCTTTCTTTGGGCTTTCTTTGGGCTTTCTTTAGGATTTCTTTGGGCTTTCATTCCCCTTTCTTTGGGCTTTCTTTGGGCTTTCTTTGGGCTTTCCTTGGGCTTCCTTTGGGCTTTCTTTGGGCTTTCTTTGGAATTTCTTTGGGATTTCTTTGGGCTTTCTTTCCTCTTTCTTTGGGCTTTTTTCCCCTTTCGTGGGGCTTTCTTTGGGCTTTCTTTGGGCTTTCTTTCACCTTTCTTTGGGCTTTCTTTCCCCTTTCTTTGGGCTTTCTTTGTGCTTTCTTTGGGCTTTCTTTGGGCTTTCTTTGGGCTTTCCTTCCCCTTTCTTTGGACTTTCTTTGGGCTTTCTTTGGGCTTTCTTTGGGCTTTCTATGGGCTTTCTCTGGGCTTTCTTTATGCTTTCTTTGGGCTTACTCTGGGCTTTCTTTGGGCTTTCTTTGGGCTTTATTTGGGCTTCTTTCCCCTTTCTTTGGGCTTTCTTTGGGCTTTCTTTCCCCTTTCTTTGGGCTTTCTTTCCCCTTTCTTTGGGCTTTCTTTGGGCTTTCTTTGGGCTTTCTTTGGGCTTTCTTTCCCCTTTCTTTGGGCATTCTTTGGGCTTTCTTTCCCCTTTCTGTGGGCTTTCTTTGGGCTTTCTTTCCCCTTTCTTTGGGCTTTCTTTTCACTTTCTTTCCCCTTTCTTTAGGCTTTCTTTGGGCTTTCTTTGGGCTTTCTTTTCCCTTTCTTTGGGCTTTCTTTCCCCTTTCTTTGGACTTTCTTTGGGCTTTCTTTCCCCTTTCTTTGGGCTTTCTTTGGGCTATCTTCCCCTTTCTTTCCCCTTTCTTTGGGCTTTCTTTGGGCTTTCTTTCCCCTTTCTTTGGGCTTTCTTTGGGCTTTCTTTGGGCTTTCTTTGGGCTTTCTTTGCGCTTTCCTTCCCCTTTATTTGGGCTTTCTTTGGGCTTTCTTTGGGCTTTCTTTGGGCTTTCTATGGGCTTTTTCTGGGCTTTCTTTGGGCTTTCTTTGGGCTTTCTTTGGAATTTCTTTGGGATTTCTTTGGGCTTTCTTTCCCCTTTCTTTGGGCTTTCTTCCCCTTTCTTTGGGCTTTCTTTCCCCTTTCTTTGTGCTTTCTTTGGGCTTTCTTTCCCCTTTCTTCGGGCTTTCTTTCACCTTTCTTTGCGCTTTCTTTCCCCTTTCTTTGGGATTTCTTTCCCCTTTCTTTGGGCTTTCTTTCCCCTTTCATTCCCCTTTCTTTGGGCTTTCTTTCCCCTTTCTTTCCCCTTTCCTTGGCCTTTCTTTCCCCTTTCTTTCCCCTTTCTTTGGTCTTTCTTTCCCCTTTCTTTGGGCTTTCTTTCCCCTTTCTTTACCCTTTCTTTGGTCTTTCTTTCCCCTTTCTTTGGGCTTTCTTTCCCCTTTCTTTACCCTTTCTTTGGGCTTTCTTTCCCCTTTCTTTGGGCTTTCTTTGGGCGTTTTTTCCCCTTTTTTTGGGCTTTCTTTGGGCTTTCTTTCCACTTTCTTTGGGCTTTCTTTGGGCTTTCTTTCCCCTTTCTTTGGGCTTTCTTTGGGCTTTCTTTCTCCTTTCTTTGGGCTTTCTTTCCCCTTTCCTTGGGCTTTCATTGGGCTTTCTTTCCCCTTTCTTTGGGCTTTCTTTCCCCTTTCTTTGGGCTTTCTTTCCCCTTTCATTCACCTTTCTTTGGGCTTTCTTTCCCCTTTCTTTGGGCTTTCTTTCCCCTTTCTTTCCCCTTTCTTTCCGCTTTCTTTCCCCTTTCTTTCCCCTTTCTTTCCCCTTTCTTTCCCCTGTCTTTCCGCTTTCTTTCCCCTTTCTTTCCCCTTTCTTTCCCCTTTCTTTGGGCTTTCTTTCCCCTTTCTTTGGGCTTTCTTTGGGCTTTCTTTCTCCTTTCTTTGGGCTTTCTTTCCCCTTTCTTTGGGCATTCTTTCCCCTTTCTTTGGGCTTTATTTCCCCTTTCTTTGGGCTTTCTTTCCCCTTTCTTTGGGAATTCTTTGGGCTTTCTTTCCCCTTTCTTTGGGCTTTTTTTCTCATTTCTTTGGGCTTTCTTTGGGCTTTCTTTCCCCTTTCTTTGGGCTTTCTTTCCCCTTTCTTTGGGCTTTCTTTGTGCTTTCTTTGGGCTTTCTTTCCCCTTTCTTTGGGCTTTCTTTAACCTTTCTTTGGGCTTTCTTTCCCCTTTCTTTGGGCTTTCTTTCCCCTTTTTTGGGCTTTCTTTCCCCTTTCTTTCCCCTTTCTTTGGGCTTTCTTTCCCCTTTCTTTCCCCTTTCTTTGGCATTTCTTTTCCCTTACTTTGGGCTTTCTTTCCCCTTTCTTTCCCCTTTCTTTGGGCTTTCTTTCCCCTTTCATTCCCCTTTCTTTGGGCTTTCTTTCCCCTTTCTTTCCCCTTTCTTTGGGCTTTCTTTCCCCTTTCTTTCCCCTTTCTTTGGGCTTTCTTTCCCCTTTCTTTGGGCTTTCTTTCCCCTTTCTTTGGATTTTCTTCGGCTTTCTTTCCCCTTTCTTTGGGCTTTCTTTGGGCTATCTTCCCCTTTCTTTCCCCTTTCTTTGGGCTTTGTTTGATCTTTCTTTCCCCTTTCTTTGGGCTTTCTTTCCCCTTTCTTTGGGCTTTCTTTCCCCTTTCTTTGGGCTTTCTTTCCCTTTCTTTCTGCTTTCTTTGGGCTTTCTTTGGCCTTTCTTTGGGCTTTCCTTCCCCTTTCTTTGGGCTTTCTTTCCCCTTTCTTTGGCTTTCTTTCCCCTTTCTTTCGGATTTCTTTCCCCTTTCTTTGGGCTTTCCTTCCCCTTTCTTTGGGCTTTCTTTCCCCTTTCTTTGGGATTTCTTTGGGCTTTCTTTGGGCTTTCTTTGGGATTTCTTTGGGATTTCTTTGGGCTTTCTTTGGGCTTTCTTTGGGGTTTCTTTCCCCTTTCTTGGGGCTTTATTTGGGCTTTCTTTGGGCTTTCTTTCCCCTTTCTTTGGGCTTTCTTTGCCCTTTCTTTGGGCTTTCTTTGCCCTTTCTTTGGGCTTTCTTTGCCCTTTCTTAGGGCTTACTTTCCCCTTTCTTTGGGCTTTCTTTGGGCTTTCTTTCTCTTTCTTTGGGCTTTCTTTCCCCTTTCTTTGGGCTTTCTTTCCCCTTTCTTTGGGCTTTCTTTGGGCTTTCTTTCCCCTTTCTTTGGGCTTTCTTTCCCCTTTCTTTGGGCTTTCTTTCCCCTTTCTTTGGGCTTTCTTTGGGCTTTCTTTCTCCTTTATTTTCCCTTTTTTGGGCTTTCTTTCCCCTTTCTTTGGGCTTTCTTTGGGCTTTCTTTCCCCTTTCCTTGGGCTTTCTTTGGGCTTTCTTTGGGATTTCTTTGGGATTTCTTTGGGCTTTCTTTCCCCTTTCTTTAGGCTTTCTTTCCCCTTTCTTTGGGCTTTCTTTGGGCTTTCTTTGGGCCTTCTATGGGCTTTCTCTGGGCTTTCTTTGGGCTTTATTTGGGCTTTCTTTCTGCTTCTTTCCCCTTTCTTTGGGCTTTCTTTGGGCTTTCTTTCCCCTTTCTTTGGCCTTTCTTTCCCCTTTCTTTGGGCTTTCTTTCCCCTTTCTTTGGGCTTTCTTTCCTCTTTCTTTGGGCATTCTTTGGGCTTTCATTCCCCTTTCTTTGGGCTTTCTTTCCCCTTTCTTTGGGCTTTCTTTGGGCTTTCTTTCCCCTTTCTTTGGGCTTTCTTTGGGCTTTCTTTCCCTTTTCCTTGGGCTTTCTTTGGGCTTTCTTTGGGATTTCTTTGGGATTTCTTTGGGCTTTCTTTCCCCTTTCTTTGGGCTTTCTTTCCCCTTTGTTTGGGCTTTCTTTGAGCTTTCTTTGGGCTTTCTTTGGGCTTTCTTTGGGCTTTCTTTGGGCTTTTTTTGGGCTTTCTTTGGGCTTTCTTTCCCCTTCCTTTGGGCTTTCTTTGGGCTTTCTTTCGGCTTTCTTTGGGCTTTCTTTCCCCTTTCTTTGGGCTTTCTTTCCCCTTTCTTTGGGCTTTCTTTGGGCTTTCTTTGGGGTTTCTTTCCCCTTTCTTTGGGCTTTCTTTGGGCTTTGTTTGGGCTTTCTTTGGGCTTTCTTTGGGCTTTCTTTCCCCTTTCTTTGGGCTTTCTTTTGGCTTTCTTTCCCCTTTCTTTAGGCTTTCTTTGGGCTTTCTTTGGGCTTTCTTTCCCCTTTCTTTGGGCTTTCTTTGGGCTTTCTTTCCCCTTTCTTTGGACTTTCTTTGGGCTTTCTTTCCCCTTTCTTTGGGCTTTCTTTGGGCTTTCTTTGGGCTATCTTCCCCTTTCTTTCCCCTTTCTTTGGGCTTTCTTTGGGCTTTCTTTCCCCTTTCTCTGGGCTTTCTTTCCCCTTTCTTTGGGCTTTCTTTCCCCTTTCTTTGGGCTTTCTTTCCCCTTTCTTTGGGCTTTCTTTCCCCTTTCTTTGGGCTTTCTTTCCCCTTTCTTTGGCTTTCTTTCCCCTTTCTTTGGGCTTTCTTTGGGCTTTCTTTGGGCTTTCTTTGGGCTTTCTATGGGCTTTCTCTGGGCTTTCTTTGGGCTTTCTTTGGGCTTTCTTTGGGCTTCTTTCCCCTTTCTTTGGGCTTTCTTTGGGCTTTCTTTCCCCTTTCTTTGGGCTTTCTTTGGGCTTTCTTTGGGCTTTCTTTGGGCTTTCTTTGGGCTTTCTTTCCCCTTTCTTTGGGCATTCTTTGGGCTTTCTTTCCCCTTTCTTTGGGCTTTCTTTGGGCTGTCTTTGGACTTTTTTTCCCCTTTCTTTGGGCTTCCTTTGGGCTTTCTTTCCCCTTTCTTTGGGCTTTCTTTGGGCTTTCTTTGAGCTTCCTTTGGACTTACTTTAGGCTTTCTTTGGGCTTTCTTTCGGCTTTCTTTGGGCTTTCTTTCCCCTTTCTTTGGGCTTTCTTTCCCCTTTCTTTTGGCTTTCATTGGGCTTTCTTTGGGCTTTCTTTCCCCTTTCTTTGGGCATTCTTTGGGCTTTCTTTCCCCTTTCTTTGGGCTTTCTTTGGGCTTTCTTTGTGCTTTCTTTCCCCTTTCTTTGGGCTTTCTTTTGGCTTTCTTTCCCCTTTCTTTAGGCTTTCTTTGGGCTTTCTTTCCCCTTTCTTTGGGCTTTCTTTCCCCTTTCTTTGGACTTTCTTTGGGCTTTCTTTCCCCTTTCTTTGGGCTTTCTTTGGGCTATCTTCCCCTTTCTTTCCCCTTTCTTTGGGCTTTCTTTGAGCTTTCTTTCCCATTTCTTTGGACTTTCTTTGGGCTTTCTTTGGGCTTTCTTTGGGCTTTATTTCCCCTTTCTTTGGGCTTTCTTTCCCCTTTCTTTGGGCTTTCTATCCCCTTTCTTTGGGCTTTCTTTCCCCTTTCTTCGGGCTTTCTTTCCCCTTTCTTTGGGCTTTCTTTGGGCTTTCTTTCCCCTTTCTTTAGGCTTTCTTTCCCATTTCTTTGGGCTTTCTTTCCCTTTTCTTTGGGATTTCTTTCCCCTTTCTTTGGGCTTTCTTTCCCCTTTCTTTGGGCTTTCCTTACCCTTTCTTTCCCCTTTCTTTGGGCTTTCTTTGGGCTTTCTTTAGGATTTCTTTGGGCTTTCTTTCCCCTTTCTTTGGGCTTTCTTTGGGCTTTCTTTGGGCTTTCCTTGGGCTTCCTTTGGGCTTTCTTTGGGCTTTCTTTGGAATTTCTTTGGGATTTCTTTGGGCTTTCTTTCCTCTTTCTTTGGGCTTTCTTTCCCCTTTCGTGGGGCTTTCTTTGGGCTTTCTTTGGGCTTTCTTTCACCTTTCTTTGGGCTTTCTTTCCCCTTTCTTTGGGCTTTCTTTGTGCTTTCTTTGGGCTTTCTTTGGGCTTTCTTTGGGCTTTCCTTCCCCTTTCTTTGGGCTTTCTTTGGGCTTTCTTTGGGCTTTCTTTGGGCTTTCTATGGGCTTTCTCTGGGCTTTCTTTGGGCTTTCTTTGGGCTTTCTCTGGGCTTTCTTTGGGCTTTCTTTGGGCTTTATTTGGGCTTCTTTCCCCTTTCTTTGGGCTTTCTTTGGGCTTTCTTTCCCCTTTCTTTGGGCTTTCTTTCCCCTTTCTTTGGGCTTTCTTTGGGCTTTCTTTGGGCTTTCTTTCCCCTTTCTTTGGGCATTCTTTGGGCTTTCTTTCCCCTTTCTGTGGGCTTTCTTTGGGCTTTCTTTCCCCTTTCTTTGGGCTTTCTTTTCACTTTCTTTCCCCTTTCTTTAGGCTTTCTTTGGGCTTTCTTTGGGCTTTCTTTTCCCTTTCTTTGGGCTTTCTTTCCCCTTTCTTTGGACTTTCTTTGGGCTTTCTTTCCCCTTTCTTTGGGCTTTCTTTGGGCTATCTTCCCCTTTCTTTCCCCTTTCTTTGGGCTTTCTTTGGGCTTTCTTTCCCCTTTCTTTGGGCTTTCTTTGGGCTTTCTTTGGGCTTTCTTTGGGCTTTCTTTGCGCTTTCCTTCCCCTTTCTTTGGGCTTTCTTTGGGCTTTCTTTGGGCTTTCTTTGGGCTTTCTATGGGCTTTTTCTGGGCTTTCTTTGGGCTTTCTTTGGGCTTTCTTTGGAATTTCTTTGGGATTTCTTTGGGCTTTCTTTCCCCTTTCTTTGGGCTTTCTTCCCCTTTCTTTGGGCTTTCTTTCCCCTTTCTTTGGGCTTTCTTTGGGCTTTCTTTCCCCTTTCTTCGGGCTTTCTTTCACCTTTCTTTGCGCTTTCTTTCCCCTTTCTTTGGGATTTCTTTCCCCTTTCTTTGGGCTTTCTTTCCCCTTTCATTCCCCTTTCTTTGGGCTTTCTTTCCCCTTTCTTTCCCCTTTCCTTGGCCTTTCTTTCCCCTTTCTTTCCCCTTTCTTTGGTCTTTCTTTCCCCTTTCTTTGGGCTTTCTTTCCCCTTTCTTTACCCTTTCTTTGGTCTTTCTTTCCCCTTTCTTTGGGCTTTCTTTCCCCTTTCTTTACCCTTTCTTTGGGCTTTCTTTCCCCTTTCTTTGGGCTTTCTTTGGGCGTTTTTTCCCCTTTTTTTGGGCTTTCTTTGGGCTTTCTTTCCACTTTCTTTGGGCTTTCTTTGGGCTTTCTTTCCCCTTTCTTTGGGCTTTCTTTGGGCTTTCTTTCCCCTTTCTTTGGGCTTTCTTTCCCCTTTCCTTGGGCTTTCATTGGGCTTTCTTTCCCCTTTCTTTGGGCTTTCTTTCCCCTTTCTTTGGGCTTTCTTTCCCCTTTCATTCACCTTTCTTTGGGCTTTCTTTCCCCTTTCTTTGGGCTTTCTTTCCCCTTTCTTTCCCCTTTCTTTCCGCTTTCTTTCCCCTTTCTTTCCCCTTTCTTTCCCCTTTCTTTCCCCTGTCTTTCCGCTTTCTTTCCCCTTTCTTTCCCCTTTCTTTCCCCTTTCTTTGGGCTTTCTTTCCCCTTTCTTTGGGCTTTCTTTGGGCTTTCTTTCTCCTTTCTTTGGGCTTTCTTTCCCCTTTCTTTGGGCATTCTTTCCCCTTTCTTTGGGCTTTATTTCCCCTTTCTTTGGGCTTTCTTTCCCCTTTCTTTGGGAATTCTTTGGGCTTTCTTTCCCCTTTCTTTGGGCTTTTTTTCTCATTTCTTTGGGCTTTCTTTGGGCTTTCTTTCCCCTTTCTTTGGGCTTTCTTTCCCCTTTCTTTGGGCTTTCTTTGTGCTTTCTTTGGGCTTTCTTTCCCCTTTCTTTGGGCTTTCTTTAACCTTTCTTTGGGCTTTCTTTCCCCTTTCTTTGGGCTTTCTTTCCCCTTTTTTGGGCTTTGTTTCCCCTTTCTTTCCCCTTTCTTTGGGCTTTCTTTCCCCTTTCTTTCCCCTTTCTTTGGCATTTCTTTTCCCTTACTTTGGGCTTTCTTTCCCCTTTCTTTCCCCTTTCTTTGGGCTTTCTTTCCCCTTTCATTCCCCTTTCTTTGGGCTTTCTTTCCCCTTTCTTTCCCCTTTCTTTGGGCTTTCTTTCCCCTTTCTTTCCCCTTTCTTTGGGCTTTCTTTCCCCTTTCTTTGGGCTTTCTTTCCCCTTTCTTTGGATTTTCTTTCGGCTTTCTTTCCCCTTTCTTTGGGCTTTCTTTGGGCTATCTTCCCCTTTCTTTCCCCTTTCTTTGGGCTTTGTTTGGGCTTTCTTTCCCCTTTCTTTGGGCTTTCTTTCCCCTTTCTTTGGGCTTTCTTTCCCCTTTCTTTGGGCTTTCTTTCCCTTTCTTTCTGCTTTCTTTGGGCTTTCTTTGGCCTTTCTTTGGGCTTTCCTTCCCCTTTCTTTGGGCTTTCTTTCCCCTTTCTTTGGCTTTCTTTCCCCTTTCTTTGGGATTTCTTTCCCCTTTCTTTGGGCTTTCCTTCCCCTTTCTTTGGGCTTTCTTTCCCCTTTCTTTGGGCTTTCTTTGGGCTTTCCTTCTCCTTTATTTTCCCTTTTTTGGGCTTTCTTTCCCCTTTCTTTGGGCTTTCTTTGGGATTTCTTTCCCATTTCCTTGGGCTTTCTTTGGGCTTTCTTTGGGATTTCTTTGGGATTTCTTTGGGCTTTCTTTCCCCTTTCTTTGGGCTTTCTTTCCCCTTTCTTTGGGCTTTCTTTGGCCTTTCTTTGGGCTTTCTTTGGGCCTTCTATGGGCTTTCTCTGGGCTTTCTTTGGGCTTTATTTGGGCTTTCTTTCTGCTTCTTTCCCCTTTCTTTGGGCTTTCTTTGGGCTTTCTTTCCCCTTTCTTTGGCCTTTCTTTCCCCTTACTTTGGGATTTCTTTCCCCTTTCTTTGGGCTTTCTTTCCTCTTTCTTTGGGCATTCTTTGGGATTTCTTTCCCCTTTCTTTGGGCTTTCTTTCCCCTTTCTTTGGGCTTTCTTTCCCCTTTCTTTGGGCTTTCTTTGGGCTTTCTTTGGGCTTTGTTTGGGCTTTCTTTGGGCTTTCTTTGGGCTTTCTTTCTCCTTTCTTTGGGCTTTCTTTTGGCTTTCTTTCCCCTTTCTTTAGGCTTTCTTTGGGCTTTCTTTGGGCTTTCTTTCCCCTTTCTTTGGGCTTTCTTTGGGCTTTCTTTCCCCTTTCTTTGGACATTCTTTGGGCTTTCTTTCCCCTTTCTTTGGGCTTTCTTTGGCTTTCTTTGGGCTATCTTCCTCTTTCTTTCCCCTTTCTTTGGACTTTCTTTGGGCTTTCTTTCCCCTTTCTTTGGGCTTTCTTTGGGCTTTCTTTGGGCTTTCTTTCCCCTTTCTTTGGGCTTTCTTTCCCCTTTCTTTGGGCTTTCTTTAGGCTTTCTTTCCCCTTTGTTTGGGCTTTCTTTGAGCTTTCTTTGGGCTTTCTTTGGGCTTTCTTTGGGCTTTCTTTGGGCTTTTTTTGGGCTTTCTTGGGGCTTTCTTTCCCCTTCCTTTGGGCTTTCTTTGGGCTTTCTTTCGTCTTTCTTTGGGCTTTCTTTCCCCTTTCTTTGGGCTTTCTTTCCCCTTTCTTTGGGCTTTCTTTGGGCTTTCTTTGGGCTTTGTTTGGGCTTTCTTTGGGCTTTCTATGGGCTTTCTTTCTCCTTTCTTTGGGCTTTCTTTTGGCTTTCTTTCCCCTTTCTTTAGGCTTTCTTTGGGCTTTCTTTGGGCTTTCTTTCCCCTTTCTTTGGGCTTTCTTTGGGCTTTCTTTCCCCTTTCTTTGGACATTCTTTGGGCTTTCTTTCCCCTTTCTTTGGGCTTTCTTTGGGCTTTCTTTCCCCTTTCTTTGGTCTTTCTTTGGGCTTTCTTTGGGCTTTCTTTCCCCTTTCTTTGGGCTTTCTTTCCCCTTTCTTTGGGCTTTCTTTCCCCTTTCTTTGGGCTTTCTTTCCCCTTTCTTTGGGCTTTCTTTCCCCTTTCTTTGGGCTTTCTTTCCCCTTTCTTTGGGCTTTCTTTGGGCTTTCTTTCGGCTTTCCTTCCACTTTCTTTGGGCTTTCTTTGGGCTTTCTTTGGGCTTTCTTTGGGCTTTCTATGGGCTTTCTCTGGGCTTTCTTTGGGCTTTCTTTGGGCTTTCTTTGGGCTTCTTTCCCCTTTCTTTGGGCTTTCTTTGGGCTTTCTTTCCCCTTTCTTTGGGCTTTCTTTCCCCTTTCTTTGGGCTTTCTTTGGGCTTTCTTTGGGCTTTCTTTGGGCTTTCTTTGGGCTTTCTTTGGGCTTTCTTTCCCCTTTCTTTGGCCATTCTTTGGGCTTTCTTTCCCCTTTCTTTGGGCTTTCTTTGGGCTGTCTTTGGGCTTTCTTTCCCCTTTCTTTGGGCTTTCTTTGGGCTTTCTTTCCCCTTTCTTTGGGCTTTCTTTGGGCTTTCTTTGAGCTTCCTTTGGACTTACTTTAGGCTTTCTTTGGGCTTTCTTTCGGCTTTCTTTGGGCTTTCTTTCCCCTTTCTTTGGGCTTTCTTTCCCCTTTCTTTTGGCTTTCATTGGGGTTTCTTTGGGCTTTCTTCCCCTTTCTTTGGGCATTCTTTGGGCTTTCTTTCCCCTTTCTTTGGGCTTTCTTTGGGCTTTCTTTGTGCTTTCTTTCCCCTTTCTTTGGGCTTTCTTTTGGCTTTCTTTCCCCATTCTTTAGGCTTTCTTGGGCTTTCTTTGGGCTTTCTTTCCCCTTTCTTTGGGCTTTCTTTCCCCTTTCTTTGGACTTTCTTTGGGCTTTCTTTCCCCTTTCTTTGGAATTTCTTTGGGCTATCTTCCCCTTTCTTACCCCTTTCTTTGGGCTTTCTTTGGGCTTTCTTTCCCATTACTTTGGACTTTCTTTGGGCTTTCTTTCCCCTTTCTTTGGAATTTCTTTGGGCTATCTTCCCCTTTCTTACCCCTTTCTTTGGGCTTTCTTTGGGCTTTCTTTCCCATTTCTTTGGACTTTCTTTGGGCTTTCTTTGGGCTTTCTTTGGTCTTTATTTCCCCTTTCTTTGGGCTTTCTTTCCCCTTTCTTTGGGCTTTCTATCCCCTTTCTTTGGGCTTTCTTTCCCCTTTCTTCGGGCTTTCTTTCCCTTTCTTTGGGCTTTCTTTGGGCTTTCTTTCCCCTTTCTTTAGGCTTTCTTTCCCATTTCTTTGGGCTTTCTTTCCCTTTTCTTTGGGATTTCTTTCCCCTTTCTTTGGGCTTTCTTTCCCCTTTCTTTGGGCTTTCCTTACCCTTTCTTTCCCCTTTCTTTGGGCTTTCCTTGGGCTTCCTTTGGGCTTTCTTTGGGCTTTCTTTGGAATTTCTTTGGGATTTCTTTGGGCTTTCTTTCCCCTTTCTTTGGGCTTTCTTTCCCTTTTCTTTTGGGATTTCTTTCCCCTTTCTTTGGGCTTTCTTTCCCCTTTCTTTGGGCTTTCCTTACCCTTTCTTTCCCCTTTCTCTGGGCTTTCTTTGGGCTTTCTTTGGGCTTTCTTTGGGCTTTCTTTCCCCTTTCTTTGGGCTTTCTTCCCATTTCTTTGGGCTTTCTTTGGGCTTTCTTTGGGCTTTCTTTGGGCTTTCTTTGCGCTTTCCTTCCCCTTTCTTTGGCTTTCTTTGGGCTTTCTTTGGGCTTTCTTTGGGCTTTCTATGGGCTTTCTCTGGGCTTTCTTTGGGCTTTCTTTGGGCTTTCTTTGGAATTTCTTTGGGATTTCTTTGGGCTTTCTTTCCCCTTTCTTTGGGCTTTCTTTCCCCTTTCTTTGGGCTTTCTTTCTCCATTCTTTGGGCTTTCTTCCCCTTTCTTTGGGCTTTCTTTCCCCTTTCTTTGGGCTTTCTTTCCCCTTTCATTCCCCTTTATTTGGGCTTTCTTTCCCCTTTCTTTCCCCTTTCCTTGGCCTTTCTTTCCCCTTTCTTTCCACTTTCTTTGGTCTTTCTTTCCCCTTTCTTTGGGCTTTCTTTCCCCTTTCTTTACCCTTTCTTTGGTCTTTCTTTCCCCTTTCTTTGGGCTTTCTTTCCCCTTTCTTTACCATTTCTTTGGGCTTTCTTTCCCCTTTCTTTGGGCTTTCTTTGGGCGTTCTTTCCCCTTTTTTTGGGCTTTCTTTGGGCTTTCTTTCCACTTTCTTTGGGCTTTCTTTGGGCTTTCTTTCCCCTTTCTTTGGGCTTTCTTTGGGCTTTCTTTCCCCTTTCTTTGGGCTTTCTTTCCCCTTTCCTTGGGCTTTCATTGGGCTTTCTTTCCCCTTTCTTTGGGCTTTCTTTCCCCTTTCTTTGGGCTTTCTTTCCCCTTTCATTCACCTTTCTTTGGGCTTTCTTTCCCCTTTCTTTGGGCTTTCTTTCCCCTTTCTTTCCACTTTCTTTTTGCTTTCTTTCCCCTTTCTTTCCCCTTTCTTTCCCCTTTCTTTTCCCTTTCTTTCCGCTTTCTTTCCCCTTTCTTTCCCCTTTCTTTCCCCTTTCTTTGGGCTTTCTTTCCCCTTTCTTTGGGCTTTCTTTGGGCTTTCTTTCTCCTTTCTTTGGGCTTTCTTTCCCCTTTCTTTGGGCATTCTTTCCCCTTTCTTTGGGCTTTATTTCCCCTTTCTTTGGGCTTTCTTTCCCCTTTCTTTGGGCAATCTTTGGGCTTTCTTTCCTCTTTCTTTGGGCTTTTTTTCTCATTTCTTTGGGCTTTCTTTGGGCTTTCTTTCCCCTTTCTTTGGGCTTTCTTTCCCCTTTCTTTGAGCTTTCTTTGTGCTTTCTTTGGGCTTTCTTTCCCCTTTCTTTGGGCTTTCTTTAACCTTTCTTTGGGCTTTCTTTCCCCTTTCTTTGGGCTTTCTTTCCCCTTTCTTTGGGCTTTCTTTCCCCTTTCTTTCCCCTTTCTTTGGGCTTTCTTTCCCCTTTCTTTCCTCTTTCTTTGGCATTTCTTTCCCCTTACTTTCGGCTTTCTTTCCCCTTTCTTTCCCCTTTCTTTGGGCTTTCTTTCCCCTTTCATTCCACTTTCTTTGGGCTTTCTTTCCCCTTTCTTTCCCCTTTCTTTGGGCTTTCTTTCCCCTTTCTTTCCCCTTTCTTTGGGCTTTCTTTCCCCTTTCTTTGGGCTTTCTTTCCCCTTTCTTTCCCCTTTCTTTGGGCTTTCTTTCCCCTTTCTTTGGATTTTCTTTGGGCTTTCTTTCCCCTTTCTTTGGGCTTTCTTTGGGCTATCTTCCCCTTTCTTTCCCCTTTCTTTGGGGTTTGTTTGGGCTTTCTTTCCCCTTTCTTTGGTCTTTCTTTGGTCTTTCTTTGGGCTTTCTTTCGCTTTCTTTGGGCTTTCTTTCCCCTTTCTTTGGGCTTTCTTTCCCCTTTCTTTGGGCTTTCTTTCCCTTTCTTTCTGCTTTCTTTGGGCTTTCTTTGGCCTTTCTTTGGGCTTTCCTTCCCCTTTCTTTGGGCTTTCTTTCCCCTTTCTTTGGCTTTCTTTCCCCTTTCTTTGGGATTTCTTTCCCCTTTCTTTGGGCTTTCTTTCCCCTTTCTTTGGGCTTTCTTTCCCCTTTCTTTCCCCTTTCTTTGGGCTTTCTTTGAGCTTTCTTTGGGCTGTCTTTGATCTTTCTTTGGGATTTCTTTGGGCTTCCTTTGGGCTTTCTTTCCCCTTTCTTTGATCTTTCTTTGGGCTTTCTTTGGGCTTTCCTTGGGCTTCCTTTGGGATTTCTTTGGGCTTTCTTTGGGCTTTCTTTGGGATTTCTTTGGGATTTCTTTGGGCTTTCTTTGGGCTTTCTTTGGGGTTTCTTTCCCCTTTCTTGGGGCTTTCTTTGCCCTTTCTTTGGGCTTTCTTTGCCCTTTCTTTGGGCTTTCTTTGCCCTTTCTTAGGGCTTACTTTCCCCTTTCTTTGGGCTTTCTTTGGGCTTTCTTTCTCTTTCTTTGGGCTTTCTTTCCCCTTTCTTTGGGCTTTCTTTCCCCTTTCTTTGGGCTTTCTTTCCCCTTTCTTTGGGCTTTCTTTGGGCTTTCTTTCCCCTTTCTTTGGGCTTTCTTTCCCCTTTCTTTGGGCTTTCTTTCCCCTTTCTTTGGGCTTTCTTTCCCCTTTCTTTGGGCTTTCTTTGGGCTTTCTTTCTCCTTTATTTTCCCTTTTTTGGGCTTTCTTTCCCCTTTCTTTGGGCTTTCTTTGGGCTTTCTTTCCCCTTTCCTTGGGCTTTCTTTGGGCTTTCTTTGGGATTTCTTTGGGATTTCTTTGGGCTTTCTTTCCCCTTTCTTTAGGCTTTCTTTCCCCTTTCTTTGGGCTTTCTTTGGCCTTTCTTTGGGCTTTCTTTGGGCCTTCTATGGGCTTTCTCTGGGCTTTCTTTGGGCTTTATTTGGGCTTTCTTTCTGCTTCTTTCCCCTTTCTTTGGGCTTTCTTTGGGCTTTCTTTCCCCTTTCTTTGGCCTTTCTTTCCCCTTTCATTGGGCTTTCTTTCCCCTTTCTTTGGGCTTTCTTTCCTCTTTCTTTGGGCATTCTTTGGGCTTTCTTTCCCCTTTCTTTGGGCTTTCTTTCCCCTTTCTTTGGGCTTTCTTTCTCCTTTCTTTCGGCTTTCTTTGGGCTTTCTTTCCCTTTTCCTTGGGCTTTCTTTCCCTTTTCCTTGGGCTTTCTTTGGGCTTTCTTTGGGATTTCTTTGGGATTTCTTTGGGCTTTCTTTCCCCTTTCTTTGGGCTTTCTTTCCCCTTTTTTTGGCTTTCTTTGAGCTTTCTTTGGGCTTTCTTTGGGCTTTCTTTGGGCTTTCTTTGGGCTTTCTTTGGGCTTTTTTTGGGCTTTCTTTGGGCTTTCTTTCCCCTTCCTTTGGGCTTTCTTTGGGCTTTCTTTTGGCTTTCTTTGGGCTTTCTTTCCCCTTTCTTTGGGCTTCCTTTCCCCTTTCTTTGGGCTTTCTTTGGGCTTTCTTTGGGCTTTCTTTGGGCTTTCTTTGGGCTTTCTTTCCCCTTTCTTTGGGCTTTCTTTGGGCTTTGTTTGGGCTTACTTTGGGCTTTCTTTGGGCTTTCTTTCCCCTTTCTTTGGGCTTTCTTTTGGCTTTCTTTCCCCTTTCTTTAGGCTTTCTTTGGGCTTTCTTTGGGCTTTCTTTCCCCTTTCTTTGGGCTTTCTTTGGGCTTTCTTTCCCCTTTCTTTGGACTTTCTTTGGGCTTTCTTTCCCCTTTCTTTGGGCTTTCTTTGGGCTTTCTTTGGGCTATCTTCCGCTTTCTTTCCCCTTTCTTTGGGCTTTCTTTGGGCTTTCTTTCCCCTTTCTTTGGGCTTTCTTTGGGCTTTCTTTGGGCTTTCTTTGGGCTTTCTTTGGGCTTTCTTTCCCCTTTCTTTGGGCTTTCTTTCCCCTTTCTTTGGGCTTTCTTTCCCCTTTCTTTGGGCTTTCTTTCCCCTTTCTTTGGGCTTTCTTTCCCCTTTCTTTGGCTTTCTTTCCCCTTTCTTTGGGCTTTCTTTGGGCTTTCTTTGGGCTTTCTTTGGGCTTTCTATGGGCTTTCTCTGGGCTTTCTTTGGGCTTTCTTTGGGCTTCTTTCCCCTTTCTTTGGGCTTTCTTTGGCTTTCTTTCCCCTTTCTTTGGGCTTTCTTTCCCCTTTCTTTGGGCTTTCTTTGGGCTTTCTTTGGGCTTTCTTTGGGCTTTCTTTCCCCTTTCCTTGGGCTTTCTTTGGGCTTTCTTTGGGATTTCTTTGGGATTTCTTTGGGCTTTCTTTCCCCCTTTCTTTAGGCTTTCTTTCCCCTTTCTTTGGGCTTTCTTTGGCCTTTCTTTGGGCTTTCTTTGGGCCTTCTATGGGCTTTCTCTGGGCTTTCTTTGGGCTTTATTTGGGCTTTCTTTCTGCTTCTTTCCCCTTTCTTTGGGCTTTCTTTGGGCTTTCTTTCCCCTTTCTTTGGCCTTTCTTTCCCCTTTCATTGGGCTTTCTTTCCCCTTTCTTTGGGCTTTCTTTCCTCTTTCTTTGGGCATTCTTTGGGCTTTCTTTCCCCTTTCTTTGGGCTTTCTTTCCCCTTTCTTTGGGCTTTCTTTGGGCTTTCTTTCCCCTTTCTTTGGGCTTTCTTTCTCCTTTCTTTGGGCTTTCTTTCCCCTTTCTTTGGGCTTTCTTTGGGCTTTCTTTGGGCTTTCTTTGGGCTTTCTTTCCCTTTTCCTTGGGCTTTCTTTGGGCTTTCTTTGGGATTTCTTTGGGATTTCTTTGGGCTTTCTTTCCCCTTTCTTTGGGCTTTCTTTCCCCTTTTTTTGGCTTTCTTTGAGCTTTCTTTGGGCATTCTTTGGGCTTTCTTTGGGCTTTCTTTGGGCTTTCTTTGGGCTTTTTTTGGGCTTTCTTTGGGCTTTCTTTCCCCTTCCTTTGGGCTTTCTTTGGGCTTTCTTTCGGCTTTCTTTGGGCTTTCTTTCCCCTTTCTTTGGGCTTTCTTTCCCCTTTCTTTGGGCTTTCTTTGGGCTTTCTTTGGGCTTTCTTTGGGGTTTCTTTCCCCTTTCTTTGGGCTTTCTTTGGGCTTTGTTTGGGCTTTCTTTGGGCTTTCTTTGGGCTTTCTTTCCCCTTTCTTTGGGCTTTCTTTTGGCTTTCTTTCCCCTTTCTTTAGGCTTTCTTTGGGCTTTCTTTGGGCTTTCTTTCCCCTTTCTTTGGGCTTTCTTTGGGCTTTCTTTCCCCTTTCTTTGGACTTTCTTTGGGCTTTCTTTCCCCTTTCTTTGGGCTTTCTTTGGGCTTTCTTTGGGCTATCTTCCGCTTTCTTTCCCCTTTCTTTGGGCTTTCTTTGGGCTTTCTTTCCCCTTTCTTTGGGCTTTCTTTGGGCTTTCTTTGGGCTTTCTTTGGGCTTTCTTTCCCCTTTCTTTGGGCTTTCTTTCCCCTTTCTTTGGGCTTTCTTTCCCCTTTCTTTGGGCTTTCTTTCCCCTTTCTTTGGGCTTTCTTTCCCCTTTCTTTGGCTTTCTTTCCCCTTTCTTTGGGCTTTCTTTGGGCTTTCTTTGGGCTTTCTTTGGGCTTTCTATGGGCTTTCTCTGGGCTTTCTTTGGGCTTTCTTTGGGCTTTCTTTGGGCTTCTTTCCCCTTTCTTTGGGCTTTCTTTGGGCTTTCTTTCCCCTTTCTTTGGGCTTTCTTTCCCCTTTCTTTGGGCTTTCTTTGGGCTTTCTTTGGGCTTTCTTTGGGCTTTCTTTCCCCTTTCTTTGGGCATTCTTTGGGCATTCTTTCCCCTTTCTTTGGGCTTTCTTTGGGCTGTCTTTGGACTTTCTTTCCCCTTTCTTTGGGCTTCCTTTGGGCTTTCTTTCCCCTTTCTTTGGGCTTTCTTTGGGCTTTCTTTGAGCTTCCTTTGGACTTACTTTAGGCTTTCTTTGGGCTTTCTTTCGGCTTTCTTTGGGCTTTCTTTCCCCTTTCTTTGGGCTTTCTTTCCCCTTTCTTTTGGCTTTCATTGGGCTTTCTTTGGGCTTTCTTTCCCCTTTCTTTGGGCATTCTTTGGGCTTTCTTTCCCCTTTCTTTGGGCTTTCTTTGGGCTTTCTTTGGGCTTTCTTTTCACTTTCTTTGGGCTTTCTTTCCCCTTTCTTTGGACTTTCTTTGGGCTTTCTTTCACCTTTCTTTGGGCTTTCTTTGGGCTATCTTCCCCTTTCTTTCCCCTTTCTTTGGGCTTTCTTTGGGCTTTCTTTCCCCTTTCCTTGGGCTTTCTTTCCCCTTTCTTTGGGCTTTCTTTCCCCTTTCTTTCCCCTTTCTTTGGGCTTTCTTTGGGATTTCTTTCCCCTTTCCTTGGGCTTTCTTTCCCCTTTCTTTGGGCTTTCTTTCCCCTTTCTTTCCCCTTTCTTTGGGCTTTCTTTGGGCTGTCTTTGGACTTTCTTTCCCCTTTCTTTGGGCTTCCTTTGGGCTTTCTTTCCCCTTTCTTTGGGTTTTCTTTGGGCTTTCTTTGAGCTTCCTTTGGACTTACTTTAGGCTTTCTTTGGGCTTTCTTTCGGCTTTCTTTGCGCTTTCTTTCCCCTTTCTTTGGGCTTTCTTTCCCCTTTCTTTTGGCTTTCATTGGGCTTTCTTTGGGCTTTCTTTCCCCTTTCTTTGGGCATTCTTTGGGCTTTCTTTCCCCTTTCTTTGGGCTTTCTTTGGGCTTTCTTTGTGTTTTCTTTCCCCTTTCTTTGGGCTTTCTTTTGGCTTTCTTTCCCCTTTCTTTAGGCTTTCTTTGGGCTTTCTTTGGGCTTTCTTTCCCCTTTCTTTGGGCTTTCTTTCCCCTTTCTTTGGACTTTCTTTGGGCTTTCTTTCCCCTTTCTTTGGGCTTTCTTTGGGCTATCTTCCCGTTTCTTTCCCCTTTCTTTGGGCTTTCTTTGGGCTTTCTTTCCCATTTCTTTGGACTTTCTTTGGGCTTTCTTTGGGCTTTCTTTGGGCTTTATTTCCCCTTTCTTTGGGCTTTCTTTCCCCTTTCTTTGGGCTTTCTATCCCCTTTCTTTGGGCTTTCTTTCCCCTTTCTTCGGGCTTTCTTTCCCCTTTCTTTGGGCTTTCTTTGGGCTTTCTTTCCCCTTTCTTTAGGCTTTCTTTCCCATTTCTTTGGGCTTTCTTTCCCTTTTCTTTGGGATTTCTTTCCCCTTTCTTTGGGCTTTCTTTCCCCTTTCTTTGGGCTTTCCTTACCCTTTCTTTCCCCTTTCTTTGGGCTTTCTTTGGGCTTTCTTTGGGATTTCTTTGGGCTTTCTTTCCCCTTTCTTTGGGCTTTCTTTGGGCTTTCTTTGGGCTTTCCTTGGGCTTCCTTTGGGCTTTCTTTGGGCTTTCTTTGGAATTTCTTTGGGATTTCTTTGGGCTTTCTTTCCTCTTTCTTTGGGCTTTCTTTCCCCCTTCGTGGGGCTTTCTTTGGGCTTTCTTTGGGCTTTCTTTCACCTTTCTTTGGGCTTTCTTTCCCCTTTCTTTGGGCTTTCTTTGTGCTTTCTTTGGGCTTTCTTTGGGCTTTCTTTGGGCTTTCCTTCCCCTTTCTTTGGGCTTTCTTTGGGCTTTCTTTGGGCTTTCTTTGGGCTTTCTATGGGCTTTCTCTGGGCTTTCTTTGGGCTTTCTTTGGGCTTTCTCTGGGCTTTCTTTGGGCTTTCTTTGGGCTTTATTTGGGCTTCTTTCCCCTTTCTTTGGGCTTTCTTTGGGCTTTCTTTCCCCTTTCTTTGGGCTTTCTTTCCCCTTTCTTTGGGCTTTCTTTGGGCTTTCTTTGGGCTTTCTTTGGGCTTTCTTTCCCCTTTCTTTGGGCATTCTTTGGGCTTTCTTTCCCCTTTCTGTGGGCTTTCATTGGGCTTTCTTTTCACTTTCTTTCCCCTTTCTTTAGGCTTTCTTTGGGCTTTCTTTGGGCTTTCTTTTCCCTTTCTTTGGGCTTTCTTTCCCCTTTCTTTGGACTTTCTTTGGGCTTTCTTTCCCCTTTCTTTGGGCTTTCTTTGGGCTATCTTCCCCTTTCTTTCCCCTTTCTTTGGGCTTTCTTTGGGCTTTCTTTCCCCTTTCTTTGGGCTTTCTTTGGGCTTTCTTTGGGCTTTCTTTGGGCTTTCTTTGGGCTTTCTTTCCCCTTTCTTTGGGCTTTCTTTGGGCTTTCTTTGGGCTTTCTTTGGGCTTTCTATGGGCTTTCTCTGGGCTTTCTTTGGGCTTTCTTTGGAATTTCTTTGGGATTTCTTTGGGCTTTCTTTCCCCTTTCTTTGGGCTTTCTTTCCCCTTTCTTTGGGCTTTCTTTCTCCATTCTTTGGGCTTTCTTCCCCTTTCTTTGGGCTTTCTTTCCCCTTTCTTTGGGCTTTCTTTGGGCTTTCTTTCCCCTTTCTTCGGGCTTTCTTTCACCTTTCTTTGCGCTTTCTTTCCCCTTTCTTTGGGTTTTCTTTCCCCTTTCTTTGGGCTTTCTTTCCCCTTTCATTCCCCTTTCTTTGGGCTTTCTTTCCCCTTTCTTTCCCCTTTCCTTGGCCTTTCTTTCCCCTTTCTTTCCCCTTTCTTTGGTCTTTCTTTCCCCTTTCTTTGGGCTTTCTTTCCCCTTTCTTTACCCTTTCTTTGGTCTTTCTTTCCCCTTTCTTTGGGCTTTCTTTCCCCTTTCTTTCCCCTTTCTTTGGGCTTTCTTTCCCCTTTCTTTTGGCTTTCATTGGGCTTTCTTTGGGCTTTCTTTCCCCTTTCTTTGGGCATTCTTTGGGCTTTCTTTCCCCTTTCTTTGGGCTTTCTTTGGGCTTTCTTTGTGTTTTCTTTCCCCTTTCTTTGGGCTTTCTTTTGGCTTTCTTTCCCCTTTCTTTAGGCTTTCTTTGGGCTTTCTTTGGGCTTTCTTTCCCCTTTCTTTGGGCTTTCTTTCCCCTTTCTTTGGACTTTCTTTGGGCTTTCTTTCCCCTTTCTTTGGGCTTTCTTTGGGCTATCTTCCCGTTTCTTTCCCCTTTCTTTGGGCTTTCTTTGGGCTTTCTTTCCCATTTCTTTGGACTTTCTTTGGGCTTTCTTTGGGCTTTCTTTGGGCTTTATTTCCCCTTTCTTTGGGCTTTCTTTCCCCTTTCTTTGGGCTTTCTATCCCCTTTCTTTGGGCTTTCTTTCCCCTTTCTTCGGGCTTTCTTTCCCCTTTCTTTGGGCTTTCTTTGGGCTTTCTTTCCCCTTTCTTTAGGCTTTCTTTCCCATTTCTTTGGGCTTTCTTTCCCTTTTCTTTGGGATTTCTTTCCCCTTTCTTTGGGCTTTCTTTCCCCTTTCTTTGGGCTTTCCTTACCCTTTCTTTCCCCTTTCTTTGGGCTTTCTTTGGGCTTTCTTTGGGATTTCTTTGGGCTTTCTTTCCCCTTTCTTTGGGCTTTCTTTGGGCTTTCTTTGGGCTTTCCTTGGGCTTCCTTTGGGCTTTCTTTGGGCTTTCTTTGGAATTTCTTTGGGATTTCTTTGGGCTTTCTTTCCTCTTTCTTTGGGCTTTCTTTCCCCTTTCGTGGGGCTTTCTTTGGGCTTTCTTTGGGCTTTCTTTCACCTTTCTTTGGGCTTTCTTTCCCCTTTCTTTGGGCTTTCTTTGTGCTTTCTTTGGGCTTTCTTTGGGCTTTCTTTGGGCTTTCCTTCCCCTTTCTTTGGGCTTTCTTTGGGCTTTCTTTGGGCTTTCTTTGGGCTTTCTATGGGCTTTCTCTGGGCTTTCTTTGGGCTTTCTTTGGGCTTTCTCTGGGCTTTCTTTGGGCTTTCTTTGGGCTTTATTTGGGCTTCTTTCCCCTTTCTTTGGGCTTTCTTTGGGCTTTCTTTCCCCTTTCTTTGGGCTTTCTTTCCCCTTTCTTTGGGCTTTCTTTGGGCTTTCTTTGGGCTTTCTTTGGGCTTTCTTTCCCCTTTCTTTGGGCATTCTTTGGGCTTTCTTTCCCCTTTCTGTGGGCTTTCATTGGGCTTTCTTTTCACTTTCTTTCCCCTTTCTTTAGGCTTTCTTTGGGCTTTCTTTGGGCTTTCTTTTCCCTTTCTTTGGGCTTTCTTTCCCCTTTCTTTGGACTTTCTTTGGGCTTTCTTTCCCCTTTCTTTGGGCTTTCTTTGGGCTATCTTCCCCTTTCTTTCCCCTTTCTTTGGGCTTTCTTTGGGCTTTCTTTCCCCTTTCTTTGGGCTTTCTTTGGGCTTTCTTTGGGCTTTCTTTGGGCTTTCTTTGGGCTTTCTTTCCCCTTTCTTTGGGCTTTCTTTGGGCTTTCTTTGGGCTTTCTTTGGGCTTTCTATGGGCTTTCTCTGGGCTTTCTTTGGGCTTTCTTTGGAATTTCTTTGGGATTTCTTTGGGCTTTCTTTCCCCTTTCTTTGGGCTTTCTTTCCCCTTTCTTTGGGCTTTCTTTCTCCATTCTTTGGGCTTTCTTCCCCTTTCTTTGGGCTTTCTTTCCCCTTTCTTTGGGCTTTCTTTGGGCTTTCTTTCCCCTTTCTTCGGCTTTCTTTCACCTTTCTTTGCGCTTTCTTTCCCCTTTCTTTGGGTTTTCTTTCCCCTTTCTTTGGGCTTTCTTTCCCCTTTCATTCCCCTTTCTTTGGGCTTTCTTTCCCCTTTCTTTCCCCTTTCCTTGGCCTTTCTTTCCCCTTTCTTTCCCCTTTCTTTGGTCTTTCTTTCCCCTTTCTTTGGGCTTTCTTTCCCCTTTCTTTACCCTTTCTTTGGTCTTTCTTTCCCCTTTCTTTGGGCTTTCTTTCCCCTTTCTTTACCCTTTCTTTGGGCTTTCTTTCCCCTTTCTTTGGGCTTTCTTTGGGCGTTTTTTCCCCTTTTTTTGGGCTTTCTTTGAGCTTTCTTTCCACTTTCTTTGGGCTTTCTTTGGGCTTTCTTTCCCCTTTCTTTGGGCTTTCTTTCCCCTTTCCTTGGGCTTTCATTGGGCTTTCTTTCCCCTTTCTTTGGGCTTTCTTTCCCCTTTCTTTGGGCTTTCTTTCCCCTTTCATTCACCTTTCTTTGGGCTTTCTTTCCCCTTTCTTTGGGCTTTCTTTCCCCTTTCTTTCCCCTTTCTTTCCGCTTTCTTTCCCCTTTCTTTCCCCTTTCTTTCCCCTTTCTTTCCGCTTTCTTTCCCCTTTCTTTCCCCTTTCTTTCCCCTTTCTTTGGGCTTTCTTTCCCCTTTCTTTGGGCTTTCTTTGGGCTTTCTTTCTCCTTTCTTTGGGCTTTCTTTCCCCTTTCTTTGGGCATTCTTTCCCCTTTCTTTGGGCGTTATTTCCCGTTTCTTTGGGCTTTCTTTCCCCTTTCTTTGGGCATTCTTTGGGCTTTCTTTCCCCTTTCTTTGGGCTTTTTTTCTCATTTCTTTGGGCTTTCTTTGGGCTTTCTTTCCCCTTTCTTTGGGCTTTCTTTCACCTTTCTTTGGGCTTTCTTTGTGCTTTATTTGGGCTTTCTTTCCCCTTTCTTTGGGCTTTCTTTAACCTTTCTTTGGGCTTTCTTTCCCCTTTCTTTGGGCTTTCTTTCCCCTTTCTTTGGGCTTTCTTTCCCCTTTCTTTCCCCTTTCTTTGGGCTTTCTTTCCCCTTTCTTTCCCCTTTCTTTGGCATTTCTTTTCCCTTACTTTGGGCTTTCTTTCCCCTTTCTTTCCCCTTTCTTTGGGCTTTCTTTCCCCTTTCATTCCCCTTTCTTTGGGCTTTCTTTCCCCTTTCTTTCCCCTTTCTTTGGGCTTTCTTTCCCCTTTCTTTCCCCTTTCTTTGGGCTTTCTTTCCCCTTTCTTTGGGCTTTCTTTCCCCTTTCTTTCCCCTTTCTTTGGGCTTTCTTTCCCCTTTCTTTGGATTTTCTTTGGGCTTTCTTTCCCCTTTCTTTGGGCTTTCTTTGGGCTATCTTCCCCTTTCTTTCCCCTTTCTTTGGGCTTTGTTTGGGCTTTCTTTCCCCTTTCTTTGGGCTTTCTTTCCCCTTTCTATGGGCTTTCTTTCCCTTTCTTTCTGCTTTCTTTGGGCTTTCTTTGGCCTTTCTTTGGGCTTTCCTTCCCCTTTCTTTGGGCTTTCTTTCCCCTTTCTTTGGCTTTCTTTCCCCTTTCTTTGGGATTTCTTTCCCCTTTCTTTGGGCTTTCTTTCCCCTTTCTTTGGGCTTTCTTTCCCCTTTCTTTCCCCTTTCTTTGGGCTTTCTTTGAGCTTTCTTTGTGCTGTCTTTGGGCTCTCTTTGGGCTTTCTTTGGGCTTCCTTTGGGCTTTCTTTCCCCTTTCTTTGGGCTTTCTTTGGGCTTTCTTTGGGCTTTCCTTGGGCTTCCTTTGGGATTTCTTTGGGCTTTCTTTGGGCTTTCTTTGGGATTTCTTTGGGATTTCTTTGGGCTTTCTTTGGGGTTTCTTTCCCCTTTCTTGGGGCTTTCTTTGCCCTTTCTTTGGGCTTTCTTTGCCCTTTCTTTGGGCTTTCTTTGCCCTTTCTTAGGGCTTACTTTCCCCTTTCTTTGGGCTTTCTTTGGGCTTTCTTTCTCTTTCTTTGGGCTTTCTTTCCCCTTTCTTTGGGCTTTCTTTCCCCTTTCTTTGGGCTTTCTTTCCCCTTTCTTTGGGCTTTCTTTGGGCTTTCTTTCCCCTTTCTTTGGGCTTTCTTTCCCCTTTCTTTGGGCTTTCTTTCCCCTTTCTTTGGGCTTTCTTTGGGCTTTCTTTCTCCTTTATTTTCCCTTTTTTGGGCTTTCTTTCCCCTTTCTTTGGGCTTTCTTTGGGCTTTCTTTCCCCTTTCCTTGGGCTTTCTTTGGGCTTTCTTTGGGATTTCTTTGGGATTTCTTTGGGCTTTCTTTCCCCTTTCTTTAGGCTTTCTTTCCCCTTTCTTTGGGCTTTCTTTGGCCTTTCTTTGGGCTTTCTTTGGGCCTTCTATGGGCTTTCTCTGGGCTTTCTTTGGGCTTAATTTGGGCTTTCTTTCTGCTTCTTTCCCCTTTCTTTGGGCTTTCTTTGGGCTTTCTTTCCCCTTTCTTTGGCCTTTCTTTCCCCTTTCTTTGGGCTTTCTTTCCCCTTTCTTTGGGCTTTCTTTCCTCTTTCTTTGGGCATTCTTTGGGCTTTCTTTCCCCTTTCTTTGGGCTTTCTTTCCCCCTTTCTTTGGGCTTTCTTTGGGCTTTCTTTCCCCTTTCTTTGGGCTTTCTTTCTCCTTTCTTTGGGCTTTCTTTGGGCTTTCTTTCCCTTTTCCTTGGGCTTTCTTTGGGCTTTCTTTGGGATTTCTTTGGGATTTCTTTGGGCTTTCTTTCCCCTTTCTTTGGGCTTTCTTTCCCCTTTGTTTGGGCTTTCTTTGAGCTTTCTTTGGGCTTTCTTTGGGCTTTCTTTGGGCTTTCTTTGGGCTTTCTTTGGGCTTTTTTTGGGCTTTCTTTGGGCTTTC